>NC_073694.1:113148531-113193531 GCF_029784165.1 Wyeomyia smithii
TCGGCAGAAACATCTTCTGCACACTGGTAGGGGCAGGCTACCCCGCCAGTGATCCGATACGCAGCTGATATATCAGCAAGAATAATTCTCCCGCACCGCTGTTACCCCGCTAGCAGCACGGACCACCATACGATCGAGCGAGTGGAAGTCAACTACAAGTGGCATCTACAAGGTCGCGTGTAGGATACGGCCACTGTGTCACAACACGAAGCTGGATCGTCATTGTTTGTTCTGCGGAGACGCTCGATTAATCCTACTATCAGCCGTGAGGTCGTGACTTAGACGTTCGGTGAAGTATTCACTGTAGAATTTTTATCATTATTATTAATAGTATTATTATTATTGTTATTATTATAATTATTATTACTATTATTATTATTATTATTATTATTATTATTATTATTATTATTATTATTATTATTATTATTATTATTATTATTATTATTATTATTATTATTATTATTATTATTATTATTATTATTATTATTACTATTGTTATTAGTATTAGTATTACTGCCTTTTTTTCAATTTTGATCCATTGTAGTTTGAAAAATTGTTTTTAAAATTTAATAGCAACTACTTGGCCCCCCCCCCCCACATTCGAATATTTATCGTTTGTGTGCGGTAGAGCGTAACGCTCCCGCAAAATGGACGACATGCAGGTGCAACTATTCCTGGATGTGGAAACAAATGGGGAAGAGATTGAGATCTCCCCCATCAATTCCCCTCTACCTTCCCCGCTACCTAGCCCCGTACCAAGGGTACCGGCAACACGGGTGAAAGCTTACCCAGATGCTTCGAAAGGTCCGTTCGTAGTTTACTTCAGGCCCATAAAGAAGCCTCTAAATATAATTCAAATCGGCAAGGACCTGGCAAAACAGTTTTCGGACGTAACCGAAATTACAAAGATTAGACCGAACAAACTGCGAGTTGTTGTGAGTAGCTTGAAGCAAGCAAACGCAATTGCTAGCTACGAGCTCTTCACGAGAGAGTACCGCGTGTACATCCCTGCCAAGGACGTGGAGATCGACGGTGTGGTTACCGAAGGAAGCCTCACGGTCGATGACATTTTGCGTCACGGGGTTGGCTGCTTCAAAAACCCCCTGATTCAAGATGTAAAGATACTGGATGTCAACCAATTGCATTCAGTATCCATCGAAGAAGGGAAGAAGAAATTCTTCCCTTCGGATTCCTTCCGTGTAACATTCGCCGGATCCGCACTGCCGAACTACATCTCTTTGGACAGGGTTCGTCTGCCTGTACGCCTGTTCGTACCGCGGGTCATGCATTGCCAAAACTGCAAGCAGTTAGGTCATACAGCCACCTACTGCTGCAACAAGGCACGCTGCAGCAAGTGCGGAGGCAATCATGCTGAGACCGCTTGCAGTGAGGATACTGAAAAGTGTCTTTACTGCGAGGGAATTCGGCATGACCTTTCGGCGTGTCCCGCGTACAAACAGCGCGAGGAAAAAATAAAGCGTTCCCTCGAGGAACGATCAAAGCGCTCTTTCGCAGAAATGCTGAAGAGTGCTGAGCCACCCTCGACAGGAAACATCTTTTCCTTTTTGCCAACCGATGAGGGTACATCTGACGATCCCGTCGAAGGGTGTTCTTATGCCATGCCAGAAGGATCTAGGAAGAGGAGAATGATCAACTCTCCTAATCTTTCTCGCAAAGGTCGCAAGATAACCCCTAGCGGAATGACCAATAAGCCAACACAAAAGGGAAGCGGTGAAGAAAAACCGAAGCAAGTACCTCCCGGTTTTAATTTTAAATCAAACCAGGAGTACCCACCGCTTCCTGGGGCACCAAAAACCCCTCGTGCACCCATTTCTCGATCAGAAGATAAAAAAGAAACAGGGTTCATTAAATTTTCTGATATTGTGGACTGGATATTTAAAACATTCAACATACCAGATCCCCTACAAAATATTCTTCTTGCCCTTCTCCCTACAGTGAAAACCTTTTTGATGCAACTAGCAGCAACTTGGCCCCTCATTTCAGATATCATATCTTTCGATGACTAATACGGCGAAAGAGGTTAGGAATTTTATCACTGTATTACAGTGGAATTGCAGAAGTATCATCCCCAAATTCGATCTATTTTCTCATTTAATA
Organism: Wyeomyia smithii; assembly: GCF_029784165.1. Taxonomy (NCBI): domain Eukaryota; kingdom Metazoa; phylum Arthropoda; class Insecta; order Diptera; family Culicidae; genus Wyeomyia; species Wyeomyia smithii. Next base: position 113,150,650 of record NC_073694.1, read on the forward strand.
AATACATACAATTGTGACGCATTTGCGCTCTGTGAAACCTTTCTCAATTCAAACGATCAACTCAATTTCCACGATTTTAACATTATTCGTCGAGATCGAGACTCACACGGTGGAGGGGTACTTTTAGGGATTAAAAAGTGCTATCCCTTCTTCCGAATCGACCTCCCCTCGATCTCGAATACTGAAGTCGTTGCCATTCAAACGAATATGAATGGAAAAGACCTATGCCTTGTTTCGTTATATATGCCTCCATCCGCGCGGATTGAACAGAAGCATCTCACTGATATAGCAGAGTTGCTTCCCGCGCCTTTTTTGATATTGGGAGATTTTAATTCTCACTGTTCGCTATGGGGGTCGCTGTACGACGACAACCGATCTTCTTTAATCTGTAACTTGATCGACGACTTCAATATGACAGTTTTGAATACTGGGGAAGCGACACGTGTACCTAATCCTCCAGCACGTGAAAGCGTGCTTGACCTATCCCTTTGCTCGACATCACTAGCGTTAGATTGCCGGTGGAAAGTAATCAACGATCCCCACGGTAGTGATCATCTTCCAATTGTTATATCAATTGCTAATGGTTCAACTCCCCCGAACCCAATCAATATTTCCTACGACCTTACACGTAATATTGATTGGAAGTGTTATGAGTCTTTTATAGCGGAATCTATTGAGACTCACGAGGAACTTCCTCCGGAGGAAGAATACGCGTTCTTAGCTGGCTTGATAACCGACGCGGCGACTCAAGCTCAGACGAAACCGATACCCGGGGTAACGATTAGACAGCGCCCTCCCAACAAATGGTGGGACAAAGAGTGCTCTGAGCTGTACGCGCGAAGGTCCGCGGCGTATAAGGACTACCGGGAGTACGGCACTGTCAACCTACTACGAAAGTACGAGGCACTGGGCAGGCAGATGAAGAGCTTAGTAAAGGCGAAAAAACGCGGGTACTGGCGGCGGTTCGTGAACGCGTTGTCCAGGGAAACAGCGATGAGCACTCTTTGGGATACCGCCAGGCGCATGCGGAACCGTGACGTTTCGAATGAAAGCAAGGAGTATTCAGATTGCTGGATACTCGATTTTGCCAAAAAGGTCTGTCCGGACTCTGTACCGGAACAGAAAACCTTTCGCGACGCGTTATTAGCAACTACGGAAGAGCCTCCATTTTCGATGTTGGAATTTTCCATGGCTCTCCTGTCGCGCAACAATAAGGCTCCAGGGTTAGATAGAATAAAATTCAACCTGTTGAAGAATCTACCCGACTCTGCAAAAAGACGCTTGTTGAATTTGTTCAACAAGTTTCTTGAGCTAAATATTGTTCCGCATGACTGGAGGGAGGTAAAAGTCATTGCTATTCGGAAACCCGGGAAACCTGCCTCTGATCACAATTCATATAGGCCGATTGCGATGCTCTCTTGCCTCCGGAAATTAATGGAGAAAATGATCCTCTTACGGTTAGACAAATGGGTCGAAACAAACGGGTTACTTTCAGATACTCAATTTGGCTTTCGCCGGGGCAAAGGGACGAACGATTGCCTAGCGTTGCTTTCTACTGAAATTCAACTAGCCTTTGCTCGAAAAGAGCAAATGGCTTCTGCGTTCATGGATATTAAGGGGGCTTTTGACTCTGTCTCTGTAGAAGTTTTAAGCGCGAAACTTCATTCGCAGGGACTTTCACCAAATTTGAATAACTTTTTGCTCAATTTGTTGTCAGAAAAGCATATGTATTTCTCACATGGCGATTCGACAACTTCCCGAATTAGTTACATGGGCCTCCCCCAGGGCTCATGTTTAAGTCCTCTCTTATTTAATTTTTACGTCAATGACATCGATGAATGTCTTGCAAATTCATGCACGCTAAGGCAACTTGCAGACGATAGCGTTGTATCCATTACTGGTGGCGAGGCTAGCGATCTGCAAAGACCATTGCAAGATACCTTAGACAATTCGTCTGAATGGGCTCTTAAGCTGGGTATCGAATTCTCTCCGGAGAAAACTGAGCTGGTCGTTTTTTCTAGGAAGCATAACCCAGCTCAGCTGCAGTTCCTACTAACGGGTAAAACGATCTCTCAGGTTTTAGTCGCTAAATATCTCGGGGTCTGGTTCGACTCTAAATGCACCTGGGCATGTCATATTAGGTATCTGACACAAAAATGCCAACAGAGGATTAATTTTCTTCGTACGATTACCGGAACATGGTGGGGTGCTCACCCAGGAGACCTTCTAAGGTTATACCAAACAACGATATTGTCAGTTCTTGAGTACGGCTGTTTCTGCTTTCGCTCCGCCGCGAACACGCACATTATAAAATTAGAGAGAATACAATATCGTTGTTTGCGTATTGCCTTGGGTTGCATGCAGTCGACCCATACGATGAGTCTTGAAGTGTTAGCGGGTATTCTTCCGTTGAAACATCGTTTTTGGAATCTCTCTTACTGGTTGCTTATTCGATGCACAGTTATGAACCCATTAGTAATTGAAAATTTCGAGAGGTTGGTCGACCTTCAATCTCAATCCAGATTTATGACTTTATATTTTGACTATATGGCTCAAGATATTAATCCTTCTTCATACGATTCCTCCAATGTCGCACTTTTAGATACTTCTAATAATGCTATATTCTTCGACACCACCATGAAACAAGACATTTCTGGTATCCCGGATCAATTGCGACCCCAAGAGATCCCTAAGATTTTTTCCAATAAGTTTAAACATGTTAGTTATGATAAAAGGTTTTACACTGACGGATCTAATCTAGATGAGTCCACTGCCTTCGTGTTTTCCACGAAAATTTTACCGCCTCCTACAAACTCGATGCTCCTGCTTCCGTGTACGTCGCAGAACTTGCTGCTATTCAGTACTCTCTTGGAATCATCGAAACCCTACCCATAGACCACTACTTCATCTTCACAGATAGTCTCAGTGCCATTGAGGCTCTGCGATCAATGAAGCCTGTGAAGCACACCCCGTATTTCCTGGGGAAAATACGGCGGTTTTCAAGTGCTTTAACAGATAAAAATTACCGGGTTACCTTAGCGTGGGTCCCTTCTCATTGCTCGATTCCGGGTAACGAAAAGGCTGACTCTTTAGCTAAGGTGGGTGCTATTGACGGCGATATTTATGAAAGACCAATTGCTTATGATGAATTTTATAGCATTTTGTTAGATTACCATTCCCGCTACCCGCTGAAAGAAGATGATACACTAAGCTGGAGACACTCAAACGAAGACTCGGCATCTTTATGTTCACGCAGACACCTCAGTCCAAACTGCTCAAATAGAACATCACTGCTTAGCCATGTACAAATAAATAAATCGTATAACTCAATATAGTTAAAACCAAAATTGTAATTCCCCTCCTCTCACCATAAATCCCCATTAGCTCGTAGTCGGCCGCGAGAATAAAGAAAAGGCCTTCCTCCGCATACATACACATACTTCCGCATACATACACATACTTCCGCATACATACACATACTTCCGCACACATACACACCTTATACGATTTTTGAAACAGGATTAACCTATAGCTTCAGGTATGAAAGCACTCAATGAAAAAAATATGTTTGGGGCAAAATTAAGTTGTTTCTTGTCCAAAATAAATTCGAATGTTGTATGTGTGGAAATCCACACACCAGGGTAAACAACGTAAGTTTTTAAATATCTCATCAACCAAAAATATTTTTCCTTTGGAGAAAATGTATTTTGTGTAAGATTGATCGTTTAGGAATTGTCAAGAAGTTTCATCAAAATCGATCGAGAAGTTTTCGAAAAAAAATCAAAACAAAATTCATTTGTGTGGTTTTCCACACAAGGGTTCAATGAAGGTTGAATAACTACGTCATTTCCTTCCGAATATAGAAGTTTATTAAGTACTTAAGTGAAAATATGACACAAAATTTAAAAATATACACAGTTTTGTGCATTAGATATCTCATCGGTTAGCAAGTATTAGACAATGATATTTTCCACACATTGTCCATCAAAAATCTTTATTTTCTGAAATTTTGAAAGGCAACGGCATAGATTATAACAGATAACGATAATCTTTGGTTCAAATGTGATGAATGTTTATCAAACCAGTGTTGTGGTGGGCAGCATTTGGTTTCGGACGTCAAGCGTATCGAAGAAGAGATGAAGAAATTATCTTCTCTCACTGATTCGGTCATTGCAATGCGGGACCAAATATCGGCCCAGATAAACAGCGCGTTGAGTGTTGGTGTTGAACAGTTGAGATTAAATGTTGATGAGTTTCTTGAAAAATTATTTTGTGAGCAATTTGAAAAATTGAATAACTCGGTTTTGGAATTAAATACGCGTCAGAATATAGCTGCGATGAACAATGCTTGCACGCGGAATGAAACGGTTCCTTCTGAATCGGACCAAATCGGCAAAAAGCGTAAAATTTAATATGATAACAACGATCATAATGATGTTTCATGACGACGCAACATTTGCGGAAGTCGTTAAAAGACACAGTAAAAGTAAAAAAACGCGTACAAGTCAAATTAATAGTAATAGTAATAATAATAATGGTTTTAAACCGGCCAAATCCAAGACTCGTCCGGTTATTGTAATTAAGGAGTCCAAACAAGCTTGCGAGGAAACTCGGAAGTTTTTGAAAACTAACTGAGATCCAAAAACACACAAAGTTAGTAATTTTAGGAACGGTAAAGATGGTTCCATTATTGTTGAATGCGCTGTTGGCGATAATATTGAAAATGTGAAAAATGGCATTGAAAGTAATCTGGGTGAAAACTACAGCGCTTTTGTACCCACATCGGTGCCAAGATTGAAAATAGTGGGCATGAGCGAGAATCTTTCTCCTGATGTGTTCATTGACTATTTAAAGAGTCGAAATGAAGGCATCACAATAAATAATACAAAAGTAGTAAATACCTTTGAAATTCCACGCTTCAAGTATAACAAGTATAGCGCTGTAATAGAAGTTGATTTAAAGGGTGATTTTTTTGCTATTTGGTTTTTCGTGTATTCAGATTTGACAGTTCACGCGGGAATTCTGACAGCTGTCAAAGTCTAATGTACTCAGTTTGGTTTGCCATTTCACCATGAACAGACTTACGCCTGAACATCGCTTACGAATAATCGAATTTTATTACCAAAATTTGTCCTCTGTGAAAAATGTTTTTCGCGCAAAAATTGTGTTCAGTGACGAAGCTCACGAAGCTGGTTAAATGGGTATGTTAATAAGCAAAATCGCCGCATTTGGATCGAAGAGCAACCAGAGGCAAAACTAGAATCGCCAATGCACCCAGAAAAATGCACGGTTTGGTGCGGTTTACACGCTGGAGGCATCATTGGTCCGTACTTCTTCCAAGATGATCAAAATCGCAACGTTACGGTCAATGGCGCTCGCTATCGCGCGATGATTTCTGTTTTTTTTTGCCGGAAATGAAAGAGCTGGGTCTTGTTGACATGTGGTTTCATCAAGACGGAGCAACGTGCCACATATCGCGCGAATCAATGGACATATTGCAGAATGAGTTCGGTGAGCAATTCATCTCATAAAATGGACCGGTGAATTGGCCGCCTAGATCATGTGATTTAACACCGCTAGATTATTTTTTGTGGAGCTACGTTAAGTCTCTCGTCTATGCGCTAATGAAGGTGCGCTTTTGAAGGTCACAAAATTCAAAAAAGTTATATAAAAACGACGAAATACCTATTATAAAGCACGTTTTTCCACTACCATTTTATGAAATAAGTTCCAAATTAGTTTCAACACATTCCAAGGATTATATTTCAAGACTCTAGCAATTGGTGGAAAGATTTGTTTGAAAATCCCACAGTGCACAGTGGTCTAAACTCGAAAAATCGTGATCGTTCTAGATTTGCCTGTGAAAAACTGATTTTATGTACTCAATGTCTTCAGCAAAAATGTTTCATAGAACAAAGCCTTACTTCTGACGTTTTTAGTTTTTTTATCAATCCACCTAACAGTTAGATAAAAAAAATAGTTTTTCTAATTTTCAGTATACCAGATTGCTTCCTTCAGCAAAGTTGTGGAAAATTTTAAAAGAAAAACAATTGCTAAATACTGCGATGTCCTATCTGTACGTTGGACACGACAGAATAGAGTTTTTTTTAAATCATCTCTAAATGATTCGAATTTGCATCATCTCGCCAGTTAATATTGGAATCACCAGCCAATATGTTCAATTTACTAATATCAAGAAATTCCTCAAGCCAGTCTTCCAATATTACAAGGAAACGCTGGTCACTGGTATTAGGAGATTGATTTAAAACACCAAAATTTTCCAACTTCATGCCACGAATTACTGTAATGCCCAAGAACCAGTTACCATTTTTAGCTTCGTTTCGGCAAAGCTCGAATCGAACTGATTCTCTGACATAAATAGCAACACCACCAGTTTGCCTAGAATGTGATAAACAAGCAACATTATATCCCGGAATACTATATTGATCAAATGCTTCAATATCGACAATATGAGTCTCTGATAAGAACACTAAAAGTGGACGTTTATCTTCGACAATCTGACGTAATGCAACGTAGTTTGTTGTCAACCTGCAATATTAAAATACAGAAAATATATGTGATTCGCACTCTTCTTGGAACTTGTTTGCTATTTATTGAAACGCAAGCTGCTTTTCTTTTGATTGAAAAGTCTTTTATAAATCACGCACTCTGAACTGAATGCGGCATGGTTGAAGTCCAAGTTCATTTTACGCTCTCTATTCATTTTTAAACAATTAACGCATTTCAATACAGTAGACGTACACTCAGATGTGTTGTGTTTTTGGCTACACCTAGAGCATGTATCACAATCAATGGTCTTGTGTCCAAATTCTTCACATTTGAAGCATCTCAACACGTTTATCGCGGGAAGTACTAAGCATCGATCAAACTTTAAGAAATTAGTTTTCCTTTGAAAAAAAAAACGCATAAAAATTAAAAACTGTATGAAATCTTTATTTGAGCCGATAAATTGGTTTATGCCATTTACTTTCTAAAGATAAGTTCATTCAAATATTGGCCATGGCTACGTTTTAAATGGTCCATACGAAAAGTCGAATTTTGGGTCACTTTTTCGAGCATTTCGGCTGGTATCTCGCGAATAACGCGTGTAATGTTGTCTCCCAAGGCTGGAATTGTTGTTGGCTTATCCGCATAGACGAGAGACTTAACGTAGCTCCACAAAAAATAATCTAGCGGTGTTAAATCACATGATCTAGGCGGCCAATTCACCGGTCCATTTTGTGAGATGAATTGCTCACCGAACTCATTCTGCAATATGTCCATTGATTCGCGCGATATGTGGCACGTTGCTCCGTCTTGATGAAACCACATGTCAACAAGACCCAGCTCTTTCATTTCCGGCAAAAAAAAAACAGAAATCATCGCGCGATAGCGAGCGCCATTGACCGTAACGTTGCGATTTTGATCATCTTGGAAGAAGTACGGACCAATGATGCCTCCAGCGTGTAAACCGCACCAAACCGTGCATTTTTCTGGGTGCATTGGCGATTCTAGTATTGCCTCTGGTTGCTCTTCGATCCAAATGCGGCGATTTTGCTTATTAACATACCCATTTAACCAGCTTCGTGAGCTTCGTCACTGAACACAATTTTTGCGCGAAAAACATTTTTCACAGAGGACAAATTTTGGTAATAAAATTCGATTATTCGTAAGCGTTGTTCAGGCGTAAGTCTGTTCATGGTGAAATGGCAAACCAAACTGAGTACATTAGACTTTGACAGCTGTCAGAATTCCCGCGTGAACTGTCAAATCTGAATACACGAAAAACCAAATAGCAAAAAAAATCACCCTTTAAATCAACTTCTATTACAGCGCTATACTTGTTATACTTGAAGCGTGGAATTTCAAAGGTATTTACTACTTTTGTATTATTTATTGTGATGCCTTCATTTTGACTCTTTAAATAGTCAATGAACACATCAGGAGAAAGATTCTCGCTCATGCCCACTATTTTCAATCTTGGCACCGATGTGGGTACAAAAGCGCTGTAGTTTTCACCCAGATTACTTTCAATGCCATTTTTCACATTTTCAATATTATCGCCAACAGCGCATTCAACAATAATGGAACCATCTTTACCGTTCCTAAAATTACTAACTTTGTGTGTTTTTGGATCTCAGTTAGTTTTCATAAACTTCCGAGTTTCCTCGCAAGCTTGTTTGGACTCCAATAATTACAATAACCGGACGAGTCTTGGATTTGGCCGGTTTAAAACCATTATTATTATTACTATTACTATTAATTTGACTTGTACGCGTTTTTTTACTTTTACTGTGTCTTTTAACGACTTCCGCAAATGTTGTGTCGTCATGAAACATCATTATGATCGTTGTTATCATATTAAATTTTACGCTTTTTGCCGATTTGGTCCGATTCAGAAGGAACCGTTCCATTCCGCGTGCAAGCATTGTTCATCGCAGCTATATTCTGACGCGTATTTAATTCCAAAACCGAGTTATTCAATTTTCCAAATTGCTCACAATATAATTTTTCAAGAAACTCATCAACATTTAATCTCAACTGTTCAACACCAACACTCAACGCGCTGTTTATCTGGGCCGATATTTGATCCCGCAGAGGTTACTTCTGATGGAAATCTGACTGACGCCGGTGCGCTGGCAGTGTTGGCAAAAAAAAATGATTTGCAACATAAATTTCGACAAACTTAACTTTGAACAGCTCAAGTATTTTTTTTTTGGCACACCCTAGGTCTTTGGTGTCTTCGGCCAAGTTGTTAGGCTTAAAAAACCTACCATTTGAAGTCATGAAACCTATGGTTCTAGCCATTTCGAGCTCTTTAGAATGGAAAATGCAAAAAAGTTAGTTTTTCCATACAAATCTTCATATAAATTTAAAATGCAATGCGCCAAGCGGAGACAAAACCAAGCGACTTCCAATAAATGCAGGATTGTTTGGGGCCCCAGATAGAACAAAAAAAAATTGGTTCTGGCTTTCTGCTATCAAGTTTCGTTTTTTCCATATAACGATTCCCCACCCTAATATATATATATATATATATATATATATATATATATATATATATATATATATATATATATATATATATATATATATATATATATATATATATATATATATATATATATATATATATATATATATATATATATATATATATATATATATATATATATATATATATATATATATATATATATATATATATATATATATAGATATATGAGCGGGGGCCTAGTGTGGTTGGTAACGTCTCCGCCAACCACGCTCGACGCCTGGGTTCGAATCCCACCGCCGACATAGGTGTTGACCAACCCAACTGGTCTAGATTCAATCCTAGCCGACACCGGGAGATTTTCTGAGGCGAAAAATCTCTGGGATCACGCCTTCCATCGCATGAGGAAGTAAAGCCGTTGGCGCCGGTCCGTTAATAAACGGGTCGTGAGTTAGGGTCCTGGGTGTGGAGTCGCCTCCCTGGGCGTCGGTGATTGGCCACAACAGTGGCGGAAATAGACCGACGGAAAATAAGCGAGAATAAAAAAAAAATATATATATATATATATATATAGATAAATATTTTATATTTCTATATTTTGGCAGAGCTGTATGCCACCACGGGTCGGTATTTGGCGATTACCGTAGGCCACGGAAGTGCTAACTGCAAGAACGCCGTCCCGGACCATCAGCGAGAGCTAGCCTAGGTTGTGGTGAGACTCAGGCATTGGGCCGCCGAATTCTCACAAAAGCCACATTATCCGGAAGCAGCTCTGACGGAGCGAATAGTGCCGCTCCCACCACCCAAATGCACTAATTCGCCCATTGGGATTGATGCCAGTAAGTTCCCAATTACGGTAACTGGTCGCAACGCCATATGATAAGAGTCGGATTTCGTTTTCGTACCACGATTCTGGGCTGGCACCTTCGCCGAGCTCCCTTAGTAAGGTCGTGTGACAACGGCCTGAAACGGCGAGACAACAACCGGTGCAGGGGTCTCCGTCCCGTAAAACCTGGCAGGCCTTCCAGTACGTTCCAAATTCATTGCCCGGTGGGAACCGGGCAGGAGTGGGATCAGATGTCCTTTCCTGACTTGCGCCGGTCGGGGGTGTCATAGTTGCTCATAAGGCGCTATGGCAGCCGCCCCTAGCCATGGCCTCACTGCTTCGGCATAGACTACCATGGGACCAGATAGGCGACCACTCCAGTATGGATAAGGATAGCGGCTGGAAGGGGGACCCACTTAACAAAAATGAACAGTAATAATGAAGGTCAACAATTGGGCGCAGATGGGTTGAAAAACCCGTTTGCACGAGGAGGCATCCAGAGGTCTCCGCCGAGAAAGGCGGAGATGGATGCAGTAAAGGACGCCTGCGAAGACGGCAAAGGCAGTACGCCTACCGGATCGACGCAAGACATCGCAGTGGCTGGTCCACTGTTGATAAAGGCGGTCGGAAGACAGCGAGACACGCTACCGAAGGTAGTAGCGCTGTCGGAGCAGCTCGATGCCATAATCGAGTTTGCGAAAAGTCGCACCAACACGACGAAGTACCTGAAGCAGGCTCTCTACATGCTTCGGTCCTCCGTCGATGCTGCGAATAAGGAGCACGCCGAGCTCAAGGCAAGAGCGGTGGCTGCAGAGAAGAATGCAACGGAGGTGACCGGAAGGGCGACGAAGTCGGTCCAAACGGACACCTGCATGTTTGCAGCGGTTTGCGCCTCCGGGTCAGCCGCAAAAAGAGCAAGGCAGTCTCCGGGGGAAGCCCCCGAGAACAGCAAGAAACGGTTGGTTGTGCTAAGCCCGCGAGATAGCACACCAACGGCCTCCAAGTCCGCCGAAAAGTCTGCCGAAGTGGCAGCTACGGGAAACCCTTGGGTTACCGTGGGAGGAAGGAAGCGCCAGAAAGACAGCAAGCGCAACGACGAGAAGGCGACAGATCGTCCAAAAATGGGAAAGAAGGCGCGAAGCAGGGGCGACGCCCTCATACTCAAGACGGATGGGTCCAAGTACTCCGAAGTCTTGAAGAAAATGAGAGGCGAAACCCAGCTCAAGGATCTGGGAGCGGATGTGCGGACCATCCGTCGTTCTCGCACCGGCGAGATGATCCTTGAGCTCCGTAAGGATGCTAAAAACAAGGGCGCTGCCTACAAGACGGTAGCCGAGCAGGTCCTCGGGAAAGATGTGCAAATTCGGGCACTCACCTCAGAGGTGACTCTCCAGCTCAAAAACCTGGATGAAATCACCGAGAGGTGCGATATTGCACAGGCCCTCAAGGAGAAGTGCGGAGTGGAAGTAGCCACTGAGGTAATTCGCCTCCGAAAGGGTCCAGCGGGGACCCAGGTGGCCACTTTCCGGCTTGCATCGGCCGATGCAACTCTGGCCCTGAAGACAGCCAAACTTAAGGTTGGCTGGTCAGTATGTCCCCTGAGCATACTCCAGCAGCCGGACGTTTGCTTCAGGTGTTTCGAGGGAGGACACAAGTCCTGGACCTGCAAGGGGCCCGATAGGAGTCAGTTATGTAGGCGTTGTGGTGGTGCTGGCCATAAAGCTAAAGACTGCGGGGAGCCTCCCAAGTGCTTGGTATGTACTGGAAAACGGGACGCCAAGCACTTTATGGGAGGCCCACGGTGCCCAGCCGGTAAGGCGGCCACGAAACCACGGGCGTGAGGGTGACACAATTGAACCTGAACCATTGCTATGCGGCACAGCAGCTGCTCTACCAAGCAGCGTCTGAGTCGCGGTCGGACATCGCAATCGTATCTGACCCCTACTGCATTCCTCCCGGAAACGGTAATTGGGTTGCAGATAAGTCCAGTACGGCGGCCATATGCACGACCAGCAAGTTTCCGGTTCAGGAGGTTGTGTCAACCTCAAATGAAGGATACGCGGTTGCCAAGGTGGACGGAGTGTTCTACTGCAGTTGTTATGCTCCGCCGCGTTGGTCTATCGAAAGGTTCACCCAGATGGTCGATTTGTTATCTATGGAGCTGACGGGACTAACACCCTTAGTAGTGGCGGGCGACTTCAACGCTTGGGCTGTTGAGTGGGGAAGCCGCCGCACGAACCGGAGGGGTCAGATCTTGTTGGAAGCATTGGCAAAGCTCAACCTAGATCTGGCCAACGTTGGAACCAAGTGTACATTCAGCAGAAATGGTGCGGAGTCGATCATCGACGTGACGTTCTCCAGCCCAGGACTGATCGTGAACTGGAGGGTAGACGATGGCTACACCTATAGTGACCACCAGTCGGTCTGCTATAGCGTAGTCCAGAACGTGAGGCGGCAGGCGACGGGTAGAGCCAATACTCCGACCGTCCGCGGGTGGAAGACATCGCATTTCGATGCCGAGGTATTTGCAGAAGCAATGAGAAGAGAGCGCGAGGGGGGCAGTTGGCTCCGCCCAAGTGCTGACCAATTAGTTGCCACATTATCGCGGGCGTGCGACGCCACCATGCCTAGGACCCGCCAACCTAGGAATGGTAAGTCACCGGTATACTGGTGGACCGACGCGATAGCGGACCTCCGTAGCGCGTGCCTCCGTGCAAGACGGATGTTGCAACGTGCACGTACCGATGCACAGAGGGTAGAGCGCCGTGTAGTATTCGGATCTGCAAGATCGGCGCTTAAAAGTGCGATAAAGGTGAGCAAAAGGGCCTGCTTCGATAGGCTATGCGCGAGTGCCAATACGAATCCGTGGGGCAACGCCTACAGAGTCGTCATGGCGAAGACCAAAGGCGTGTTGGCGCCTGCAGAGCGATCACCAGCGATGCTGGAGCGTATCATCGAGGGACTCTTTCCACGACACGAGCCAAATTCTTGGCCTCCGGTTGTTGAGTCTCACGTCCGACGTTCCAGTATCTCAGACACAGACCAGGGATGGTCGGCCAACCTGCCGGGCATCCAATCCGTGAGAGACGGCAGCCGTGCAGAGGTTGTGGAGGAGGTAAGGGTTACGAATGAGGGACTCATCGTGATCGCCAACTCCCTAAAGGTGAGCAAGGCACCGGGACCGGATGGAATCCCGAACTTGGCCATCAGGACGGCCATGAAAGTGGCCCCCGATCTATTTCGAGCAGTCATGCAGAAGTGCCTGGATGACTGCCTCTTTCCGGACAGGTGGAAGAGACAGAGATTGGTGCTGTTGCCGAAGGCTGGGAAACCGCCAGGGGACCCATCGGCATACAGACCTATCTGTCTGCTGGACACTACGGGCAAGGTGCTTGAGAGGATTATCCTCAACAGACTGGTGAAGTACACAGAGGGTGTAAACGGTCTGGCAAGTAACCAGTTCAGCTTCCGGAAAGGTAGATCCACGCTGGATGCTATTCTCTCTGTCACCAAGACGGCAGAGGTAGCACTCCAGCGGAAGAGTTGGGGCATTCGCTATTGCGCAATCGTCACGCTTGACGTGAAGAATGCATTCAATAGCGCCAGTTGGGACTCCATAGCGCTCGCGCTTAGGAGCATCCACGTACCGGTGTCGTTGTACAAGATTTTGGAAAATTATTTCCAGAATCGCGTACTAGTTTACAACACGGAGGAGGGTCAGAAGTGCGTGCCAATCACCGCAGGGGTACCGCAAGGTTCCATCCTGGGCCCGGTGTTGTGGAATGTCATGTATGACGGGGTGTTGAAACTAAAGTTCCCTGTAGGGGTTGTGATCGTCGGTTTCGCAGACGACATCACGCTAGAGGTCTACGGCGAGTCGATCGAAGAGGTCGAGTTGACGGCCGCGCACTGCATACGCAAGGTCGAAGACTGGATGCACTCTAGGAAACTGGAGTTAGCGCACCATAAAACGGAGGTTACGGTTGTGAACAACCGCAAATTAGAGCAACAGGCGGTGGTCAGAGTCGGTGACTGCACCATTACCTCAAGGCGTTCCTTGAAGCTCTTGCGGGTTATGGTTGACGATAAGCTCACATTTAAGAGTCACGTCGACTATGCCTGTAAGAGGGCTTCAACGGCCGCTGCAGGACTATCTCGAATGATGTCCAATAGCTCAGCGGTATATGGCAGCAAGCGTAAACTTCTTGCCAGCGTGGTCTCGTCCATACTTAGGTATGGTGGGCCAGCGTGGTTCAAAGCGTTAGGTACCAACAGTCATCGTCGAAAACTGGAAAGTACCTACAGGCTCATGTGCCTGAGGGTTGTGAGCGCGTACCGTACAGTGTCATACGACGCAATCTGCGTCCTGTCCGGCATGATGCCTATCAGCATAGCCATTAAGGAGGACGTAGAATGCTTCGATCAACGTGACACAAGGGGTATACGAGGCACCAGAAGGTCATTCTCGATGATCAGATGGCAGCAGGAATGGTCCAATTCCGCGAAGGGTAGATGGACGCATCGACTTATTCCGGACGTATCCGGATGGGTCGGGAGGCGCCATGGAGAAGTTAACTTCCACTTGACACAGATTCTGTCAGGTCATGGTTGCTTCAGGCAGTATCTACACAGATTCGGGCATGCGGGGTCCCCCATGTGTCCCGAGTGTGCGGATGCGGAAGAAACTGCTGAGCATGTCTTCTTCGTGTCCCCTCGTTTTGTGCATGCGCGGAGCGACATGATGGTAGTGAGCGGGCCAGACACCACTCCGGACAACCTAGTTCGGAGGATGTGTAAAGACCCAAACATTTGGAGGGCGGTTTGTACAGCCGCCTCTCAAATAGTTTTAGAATTGCAAAACAGGCGACAGGTTGACCACCGACACGCCAGTGTTAGCTAACGGCCAGTCTCCAGGTTAGTTAGCTAAGTTAGCAAAGAGATCTATAGAACCAAGAGGGTGCACAGAGCACAAAAGCCGCTCCCCGAAGCAATACCTAGCGGTGGTCCCGGGGAGTATTATGGGCTGGAGACTGGAGGGGTTTTAGTGGGTCCGGTCACTGATTCAAACCAACCCCACACTCCCTGAGGTTGGTCACCTCAGGGGTTTGGATGCAAATTTCCCCTCCACCTGAAACAAAAAAAAAAAAAAAAAAAAAAAAATATATATATATATATATATATATATATATATATATATATATATATATATATATATATATATATATATATATATATATATATATATATATATATATATATATATATTAGGGTGGGGAATCGTTATATGGAAAAAACGAAACTTGATAGCAGAAAGCCAGAACCAAGTTTTTTTTGTTCTATCTGGGGCCCCAAACAATCCTGCATTTATTGGAAGTCGCTTGGTTTTGTCTCCGCTTGGCGCATTGCATTTTAAATTTATATGAAGATTTGTATGGAAAAACCAACTTTTTTGCATTTTCCATTCTAAAGAGCTCGAAATGGCTCGAACCATAGGTTTCATGACTTCAAATGGTAGGTTTTTTGATGCCTAACAACTTGGCCGAAGACACCAAAGACCTAGGGTGTGCCAAAAAAAAAATACTAGAGCTGTTCAAAGTTAAGTATGTCGAAATTTATGTTGCAAATCATTTTTTTTGCCAACACTGCCAGCGCACCGGCGTCAGTCAGATTTCCATCAGAAGTAACCTCTGAAACACATTCGTTGTTTTGCTTTCGTCTCGATTAGACGCAAATTGTTCATCTCCGTTTGAGTTCGCAAAATAACAATACACGAGTTATCGTTCGGGTGTTTTTTCTGTCGATTAGTTCTTGTGCTGCGCGATAACAATAGCCGGCAGTTTATCGGCAGAAACATCTTCTGCACACTGGTAGGGGCAGGCTACCCCGCCAGTGATCCGATACGCAGCTGATATATCAGCAAGAATAATTCTCCCGCACCGCTGTTACCCCGCTAGCAGCACGGACCACCATACGATCGAGCGAGTGGAAGTCAACTACAAGTGGCATCTACAAGGTCGCGTGTAGGATACGGCCACTGTGTCACAACACGAAGCTGGATCGTCATTGTTTGTTCTGCGGAGACGCTCGATTAATCCTACTATCAGCCGTGAGATCGTGACTTAGACGTGCGGTGAAGTATTCACTTTAGAATTTTTATCATTATTATTAATAGTATTATTATTATTGTTATTATTATAATTATTATTACTATTATTATTATTATTATTATTATTATTATTATTATTATTATTATTATTATTATTATTATTATTATTATTATTATTATTATTATTATTATTATTATTATTATTATTATTATTATTATTATTATTATTATTATTATTATTATTATTATTATTATTACTATTGTTATTAGTATTAGTATTACTGCCTTTTTTTTATTTTTGATCCATTGTAGTTTGAAAAATTGTTTTTAAAATTTAATAGCAACTACTTGACCCCCCCCACATTCGAATATTTATCGTTTGTGTGCGGTAGAGCGTAACGCTCCCGCAAAATGGACGACATGCAGGTGCAACTATTCCTGGATGTGGAAACAAATGGGGAAGAGATTGAGATCTCCCCCATCAATTCCCCTCTACCTTCCCCGCTACCTAGCCCCGTACCAAGGGTACCCGCAACACGGGTGAAAGCTTACCCAGATGCTTCGAAAGGTCCGTTTGTAGTTTACTTCAGGCCCATAAAGAAGCCTCTAAATATAATTCAAATCGGCAAGGACCTGGCAAAACAGAGTTGTTGTGAGTAGCTTGAAGCAAGCAAACGCAATTGCTAGCTACGAGCTCTTCACGAGAGAGTACCGCGTGTACATCCCTGCCAAGGACGTGGAGATCGACGGTGTGGTTACCGAAGGAAGCCTCACGGTCGATGACATTTTGCGTCACGGGGTTGGCTGCTTCAAAAAACCCCTGATTCAAGATGTAAAGATACTGGATGTCAAGCAATTGCATTCAGTATCCATCGAAGAAGGGAAGAAGAAATTCTCGCAGAAATGCTGAAGAGTGCTAAGCCACCCTCGACAGGAAACATCTTTTCCTTTTTGCCAACCGATGAGGGTACATCTGACGATCCCGTCGAAGGGTGTTCTTATGCCATGCCAGAAGGATCTAGGAAGAGGAGAATGATCAACTCTCCTAATCTTTCTCGCAAAGGTCGCAAGATAACCCCTAGCGGAATGACCAATAAGCCAACACAAAAAGGAAGCGGTGAAGAAAAACCGAAGCAAGTACCTCCCGGTTTTAATTTTAAATCAAACCAGGAGTACCCACCGCTTCCTGGGGCACCAAAAACCCCTCGTGCACCCATTTCTCGATCAGAAGATAAAAAAGAAACAGGGTTCATAAAATTTTCTGATATTGTGGACTGGATATTTAAAACATTCAACATACCAGATCCCCTACAAAATATTCTTCTTGCCCTTCTCCCTACAGTGAAAACCTTTTTGATGCAACTAGCAGCAACTTGGCCCCTCATATATATATATATATATATATATATATATATATATATATATATATATATATATATATATATATATATATATATATATATATATATATATATATATATATATATATATATATATATATGTGTATATATATATATATATATATATATATATATATATATATATATATATATATGTGTATATATATATATATATATATATATATATATATATATATATATATATATATATATATATGTGTATATATATATATATATATATATATATATATATATATATATATATATATATATATATATATATATATATATATATATATATATATATATATATATATATAAGTTGAAACCGATTCTTCCATAAAACCAACAACTTCCGAGTCTGCAGTGCACACGAAGTCGTCATACAGCACCGAAAAAGCACCGTCAGCAGCATCATCATACCTGGAAGCATCAATTGTCACCACCGTCGGGCCAACGGATACCATCGCCAACGTGGGAACATCGTTACTAGTTGCTAGGCTTGCATTCTTAGGACACAAAGCAGGGCAGTTAGGGCTTTGATTAAAACAATATAATTCATTCTAGTTTGAACCGTCGTAGGAAGTAGTCCCAGGAATTTTTTAAAAACACACCGAAAATTCCTTAAAAGGTAAATGGCGCAGTCGGATCGGATTTTGTAAACAATTAAAGTCGCTTCCTAGCATCCACGAGCGGATATCGTGCGATTTGTACTTTGATTTTTACAAAATCTGCGAACAGATTCTACACATCCCGCGAACGAATATCGCAAAAAGTTAAAAAGTAGATTTTAGATTTTAGTGAACAAATCGCCGCGAGTGTATATCGCAGAAATTTGTATGAACAAAAAACACCACAAGTTTATATCGTAGAAAATTAGCTTTTATATTTTAGTGAACAAATCCCCGCGAGTGAATATTGCAGAAATTTGTATTATAAATTTAAGTGAGTAGACAATTAGACTTTAAAAATTAAGTGAACGAACCGCCGCAAGCGTATACCGTGGAGAACCGAATTATAAATTGAAGTGTGAGCAAGTGTGATTCCAGGATCAAGATAAGCCAATTTTCTTTTTTAAGTAAAAGAGTGAAAGTGAGAGAGTAGAAGTGTTACTGAAAGAGTGAAATCGAGTAGATTAAAATGGCAAACAGACCCGAAACGCGTAGCCCACGCGCTCTTGTCGCTGTAACAGAATAAAATTTGCAAGAAGAAGAAGATGGCAACGACACGATAGTCGAAAATTTGAATGAGGGGGATAATCCAAACGCCCCACACTGGCAAGCGCAAATTGATGCTTTGCAACGAGAATTACAAGCTATCGCAATCAGTTTGCAACGATCAAGTAGGAGCACACCCCAAACCCCACAAAATGTATCATTGACACCCATAGATAGTGTCCTTGAAAACCTTCAAACACCGACGGTGTTAAGAGATCTTCCGTGCTTTGATGGAAACCCTATCAAATTGCACACATTTTTCCGAAGTATAGAGAGCATTCTGCCAGTATTAGAACCGGCAAGAAACTCTCCTATTTACAGAGTATGGATGCAAGCCATCCGTTCTAAAATTTGTGGAGACGCGGACACCGTTTTAGAGCTATACGGTACCGATCTCTCCTGGGATGAAATTAAATCTACCCTCCTGATGCACTACAACGACAAAAGAGACGAAGTTTCCTTACTCGAGACTTATTTAAACTCACACAAGTAGGTACGGTGGAAGAATTTTATAGTAAAATTTCTCACATTATTTCAATAATGGGTAATCAACTTAACCTTAGCGAATCAAATTCTGCAGTAAGATTTGCAAAAAATAAATATTATCCAGAAATCGGACTCAAAGTGTTTGTAGCAGGGTTGAAAGAACCTATATGCCCAATAATTCGTGCTCAAGCTCCAAAAACTTTGAAAGAAGCTCTTGGACTATGTTTAGAAGAGAATAATTAAAATTATATGAAGAACCCTTTCAGAGTACACACAACATCTACAGGTGCAATTCCTAAAGCATTCACCTCCCAGAATGCAATACCAAGATTTCCATTTCCTCCTCCACAACCTCACACTAGCTCCAAACCTATTTCCATGACATTCGTAAGACAACCTTTTCCAGCATATCCCCGTCCAAATTATCGTCCAGCTTATCCACATATCAATCACAAAATTATCGCCCAGCTTATCAACAAAACCAACCATAAAATTTCTCCAACTCACAGAATATCAACATGCAAAAAACGACACCACAGTATAATATTCAGCGAACACCGCCTTCCATTTAGAGTAAACATGTAAATTATATAAATCGACCACATTTTCACGAGCAAGAGCAACCAATAGATCCAAATTATTATCACTATTATTTTCATCCCGCAGTAGAAGCATGGCATGAGTTTGTAGCGGACACCGCGTCAGACGTTTATGCTGACCCTTATATAAATTACGAACAGACAATTGACTTGCAGGCCAGCGGCTCATCCGAAGAAAAACCAAATTCAAACGAGAACGCAGATGAATCACCAAATGTTGATTATTTGAATTTTCAGATAGTCGGAGGTTATTACCCCACGATGTAAACAACTTCATTCACTATATCATGCTTAACACAACAAAAGGCCATCTAAAATTTCTGATTGATTCGGGAAGTAACCAAAACTATTTATCAAGAAACCATGTTAATTTCCAAAACTGCCCAAGAAGAAAACTCACTACAGCGAGAAACGTCAGCGGTTCCCACGTGATTGATAGATTCGTTGAATTCAACCCATTTCCGCAAATAGACGGAACAACTAAACAAGTTTTCCTAATCTTCGACTTTCATCCATTTTTGACGGCCTTACATGCTACGAGTCTTTGAAAAATTTTAACGTAAACATTGTTACCTCTACAAACGAGTTGCAATTTCTACACGACACTATGCCAATGATGCCTAAATACCCCGACAGCACGTCGCTGAACCTAAACGCTCACGAAACAAAAGCCGTCGGCATCCCATCAAATGTAACAGGAGATTTCTTTCTTGAAAGAGATCTCGAAACAGAACCAAACGTTTTCATTCATTCCGGGTTGTATGCAGCAAAGAATGGATATGTTCAAGTATTTGTTACTAATAATTCAAATCAACTTTGCAAAGTTGAGATGTCTCCAGATATTTGAAAACCCGAAATAAATAATTTCGAAACCGGAATACCTGAGAACAGTTTCTGTAGCGAAACCAAATTGGATAAGAATCTATATGATCAGCTAAGGATCGATCACCTTAATGCTGAAGAAAGAGAAAACTTTTAAAAATTATTTCAAAGTACAGTGGAACCTTCTTCATGAAAGATCAAAAGCTCTCGTTTACTAGTGCTATCAAACATAGCATTACAACGAAAGATGATCTACCAATTCACACAAAATCATATCGCTATCCTTTCTGCCATCGAGAGGAGGTCAAGCGACAGATTTCTGAACTTTTAAATCAAGGAATTATTAGGAAGTCAACCAGTCCATGGACTTCTCCCGTATGGATCGTCCCTAAGAAACTGGACGCCAGCGGCAAGAGAAAGGGGCGATTGGTGATAGACTACCGAAAGTTGAACGAGAAGAAGATAGATGATCGCTATCCGATTCCCAACATCACTGACATCCTGGATAAGTTAGGTCGATGCATGTATTTTACGACCTTAGATCTCGCATCTGGATTTCACCAGGTCGAGGTTGCCGAGATGGACATTCCGAAAACCGCTTTCAGTGCCGAAGGAGGACATCACGAGTTTTTGAGAATGCCTTTTGGCCTTAAAAATGCTCCATCCACGTTTCAACGTGTAATGGACAATGTGAACAAGAGAACACATAGGTGCTATTTGTCTAGTTTACATGGACGATATCATCGTGTTTTCTACTAGCCTCACGGAACATCTCGATAATCAAGCAAAGATTTTCGAAACTTTGGAAAAATACAATTTAAAAGTGCAGCTTGACAAAAGCGAATTCCTACGAAAAGAAGTCGCTTTCTTGGGCCATGTTGTCACACCAGATGGTGTCAAACCAAACCCAGATAAGATCCAGATTATTAAAGAGTGGCCTTTGCCCCTAGGAATCATAGGATATTACCGTAAATTCATAAGAGATTTCGCGAAATTCGCTAAACCTCTAACAAATGCACTGAGGAAAGGAGAAAGTATTTCCCAGTCAGAAGAATTCGTTGATACTTTTGAGAAATGCAAAACATTCTCTCGAGCAGCAACATTTTGCAGTATCCGGATTTTTCTAAACAATTCATTTTGACAACAGACGCCTCTAAATTCGCAGTCGGCGCTGTTTTATCACAGCGGACAATTGGAAGTGACAAGCCGATAGCTTTCGCTTCGCGAACCCTAAATAAGTCGGAGGAAAAATACTCAGCCATAGAGAAAGAGCTTTTGGCTGTGGTATGGGCTTGCAAATATTTTCGCCCTTACCTCTATGGAAGAAAGTTTGTGCTGTATACAGACCACAAGCCTCTGACATATGGACTTAACTTGAAAAATTCCAATAATCAATTGGTTCATTGGCGCCTTTAACTTAGAGAATTCGACTACGAGATTCGCTATCGTCCTGGTAAACAGAATGTAGTAGCAAATAGTCTCTCTCGAATTCATAACGAAATTAACGTGAATGAAAACGAATCATCAGATAACAACAATTCCTTTCAGTCTGAAGATTCCGACAACGAAAGCATATCGCCCGACGAGCAGACTGTACACTCTGCAGATTCGGATGATTCCGATCTTATAAAATGCACAGAGCTTCCAGTGAATGCATTTTCAAATCAAATTGTTCTGAAAGTCGGAGCAGACACTCAAGACAACTATGAAGAAATATTTCCTAGAGTGTACCGGAGAACCAGACTTCCTGAAATCTCGCTCGCACAAAGAAGAGACAGTGTGCTTTGCGCTACAAGTCTCGTTTCTCATTCAGTCGCTTCGTGCTGTGTGCAGCGTGCGAGCGAGAAAACTTACCATTCGTACGAGCCATGTCTCGTCGCATGGGAATTTTTATTGCGACATACACGAAGATATCTCGTCTCTCAACTTAACGAGTGCGGTGCATGGGCGTCGCGTACTTGAGACAGCTTGCGTGCAAATTCTCGTGAGCTCGTCTCGCGAGCTTGCCTCGCATGTTGCTTTGTGCTAATGGTGCGAGAAGGAAATTGATTTTGCGCAGAAGGAAACAGGCAGGGCATTTTATGTTTTTTTCATTTACGGTGTTATAGCAGCATGCATCAAAACACCGTTAGAATTATCAAAGATATAACCTAGTTCATTCATTTATCAATTCAAAATTCTATGATTAATTCATCCGACTTTTGTTAACATGAAATAAGAACGTTTTGTTACTATACTTATTATGCTAACGGTACGAAAATGCACCGGATGCAGAGTGTTACGTTGGTTAACAGAAGTGTTCCTTTCGTCGGTTTAGATGTCATTGACTATATTATGATAGAACTCTGTTTTGTAGTTCTAAGGATAAAAAATGTGGTTTGAAATTACAACATAAGTTTTTCGGGAGTTAAAAATAGTAAAACCATTGAAATTGTTCATATTTTCTAGTACATGTTGATGTTGGATAGAATTTTCGAATTGAGTACACTAAAGTCGCTTTTTATGCGGGGGATACATGCCGCGTAAAAAACCGCGTAAATTCCGGAATCCGCGTAAAAAAAAACCGCGTAAATTCTGCAATCCGAGTGAAGAGGAACCGAAATCCGCAAGAAAAAAAAATACCGCGTAAATTCCGGAATCCACGTAAAAAAACCGCGTAAAAGCGACCTTAGTGTATAGCTATTGCAAATCAGGTTCTGAAGGTTCGTGATAATCTGATCGTAGTAATATAGTTTTATGAATTCTTCCGATCAATACACCTTCAGAAGGGTCTGACGGCATATATCGTATGTAGGTACGGTAGGCAGCCTATACACCAGAGAGACGCAGAGACACTCACCGTTAAGGCAACTGTCAACATCAAAACGGATAACGGCAATGCAAAATTATACAGCTCGCCCGTTTTGATGTTGACAGTTTCCTCAACGGTGAGTGCTTTGTCATTTCTCTAATATACAGTTTCACTAAGGTACAGTACGGGCGTCTCGCTCAGTTCGTAAAGCGATAAGACAACGTGTGGTGCGCCGCAGTCTCTTACCGAAGAAAAAAAAAGAAAAGAAACCTCTCGTCGTTTCAGCGCGTGTACAGGAAGTCTGTGTACACGAGAAAGTCTCACGAGCTGTAGCGCACGAGCTGTATCAAGTATGTACAGTACGGGCGTCTCGCCCAGTTCGTAGTGCGATGAAACATCGCCTTGCGCATCGCAATCCGAACCGAAAGAGAAACGAAAGAGCAACCTGCAAATTGCATGTGACGTGTCTCGTCTCGTCGCACATGCATGGAAATTCTACGAGCGAGAGAAAGATTTCTCTCGTCGCCTGAAAAAAAAGCGCGTGCACGGGAAGTCTGCGGAGAACAATAACAAGACGTGTTTTCGGTATGCCTATAATTTCCAAAATCTTGAAACATTACATGGACCCCAAAAGAACCAATTGCATCCACTATCCAGAAAGCATTCTGAACTTGATCCAGATTACCTACAAAAATCATTTCAGCAGAGCAAAAATATATAAAGTGTACAATTCGCAAAAACTACTCATTGATCTTAAAACCGTCGAAGAGCAGAACATTTTATTGGAACAAACGCATGATCGTTCTCATAGAGGCATATGGGAGAATCATCAACAGATTACCCAACGTTTTTATTTTCCACGAATAAAAGCTAAAGTACGAGAGTATATTAAGCTATGCGCAGTATGTCCCAAAAATATATATGACAGACATCCTTAAAAAAATTGCACTAGGGCGCACACCTAACGCGGAAAGGCCTCTAGACTTAGTGCACATGGACATATTCAAACAATATGTTTTGTCAGCGATTGATAAATTTTCTAGATATGGATTACTGATTCACATCAAATCCAGAAATATCGTAGACATAAGAAAAGGGACAATTAAATTTTTTAAAACATTTGAAACTCCTCGTTTAATAGTTTGCGATAACGAGCCTGCATTTAGATCAATCGAGATACGTGGTCTCATACATGATCTCCAAGCTCAAATATTTTTCACTCCACCAAACCATAGCGAAAGCAGACTAGTGGAAAGATTTCACTCTACGATTAGTGAAATTTACAGGTGCATAAAACCTACATTTTCATCCTTAGGGGCGAAGGAAATTTGGTACATTTCCTGCACCCAATACAACAATAGTGTTCATTCAGCAATCAAATTAAAACCTAGGGAAGCTTTCTACGGACTACAAGACAATCAAGAAAGACCCCTCAATGTAGATACAATGATTGAGACCAGAGACAAGGTATATGACGAAATTATTCTGGCTCAGGGAAAATCACAAAATCAGAACTAAGAGTATCACAATAAAAAGAGGGAACTAGCACCAGATCTCCCAGACGAGCAAACAGCCTTCAAGAGAGTGCAAGGAATCAAACGAAAAACTCAGCCCAAATTTTCTCCGATTACCATCGCGGATGATCAAGGCAGAGTCGTCATTGACAGCCATGGCAGAAAAACACATAAAGACAATATCAAACGGATACAATAACTTTCTTTTCTTTTAGATGACTAGAGAGCAAGCACTTTTGAGGGTATGCTGCACAACTCTATACAAACTGAGAGACACATTCCAGGAAAAAAATAACGAATACTCCAAGGAAGAGGTGATAGCATGGAACACCGTGATCGAGAGCTTGGTCGACTTGGCCGCAGCAGCCGCTCTCCGTGGAAAAGTCTCAAAGAAAAGAGTGAACACAATGCTCGAGATGGTTGATACAATGTGTCATCAGCTCAAACAAAAATAAAAGCCCTAAAGCGTGAACCATAACAAAAAAAACGAAACAAAACAAAAAATTATATTATTTCACAGATTTCATTCAACCATATTTTCTTTATCTTTTAGGCGACGAGACGACTAAAATGAACTGTACCCCAACCACCACCTTCTTTTTAATATCCTTCACATATCCAACATCCATCCAAATCAACGACACTACAAACAACGCAGGAGCGTTGATTCTCAAAAAGGGGGAGGGTAGAATTATTTTCGGTTACGACAGGTTATTACACATAATTGACATACAGTAGTTTGAAATCTCAATAGAAATTCTAGAAGATGTTATCAGCCAATTCAAAAATTCTACAGACGATTTCTCTAAAATTCTAAACATGAAATTCAAAGAAATTAAGTTTATATTCAGTACTCTTTTTCCAAAGTCAATAAAAAACAGAAGATCAATAGACATGTTAGGAAGCACTATAAAGTTTAATGATTTAAATATGGTTTATTTGACACGGCACGATACAATTATAAGTTTAACTGAGCCAAGTACACTTTTTATTAATTCTAGATTAGCGGGAAAAGGAGGGAGGCACTTTTTTTATTTCTCGCGGCCGACTACGAGCTAGTGGGGATTAAAGGTGAGGGGAGGGGAGATACAATTCTTGCTTAAAACTAATTAAGATATACGATCTATTTGTGTTTCGACTGGTGTTCTTTTTGTTTATCAAACATAGATTCAGGCTCTTCGTGTTCGTGTCTCCAGCGTCGTATACGGGTATTCTGACGAATAGACAAAAGAATATTAAATTTTGATGTCAGTCTTTTTCAAATACCAGTACAGTTGTGTCATGTACTGAAGATCACCGCTTCCCAGAATGTCTCTAACGGAAACGTTCGGTTGTTTTCCTCGGGCCCGGAATCGGAGGGAATCTATAAGCTCGGACCTAACATCACAGAATTCGGCACACGACCAAACAACATGCTCGATGTCATGGTAGCCATCGCCACAAACGCAGTGATTACTGTCTACAAGCCCTATACGAAAGAGATGCGTGTTTAACGTGTAGTGATTGGACATAAGTCTGGACATCACGCGAATGAAGTCCCGACCTACATCCAACCCCTTGAACCATGCTTTCGTCGATACCTTAGGAAAAATGGAATGTAGCCACCGTCCCAGTTCATCTGAGTTCCATGATGATTGCCAACTGTTGAGTGTTCTCTGACGCAAAATGCTATAAAATTCATCATAAGCAATTGGTGTTACATAAATATCGCCATCAATCGCACCCACCTTAGCTAAAGCGTCAGCCTTTTCATTGCCCGGAATGGAACAATGAGAAGGGACCCACGCTAAGGTAACCCGGTAATTTCTATCTGTTAAAGCACTTAAAAACCGCCGTATTTTCCCCAGGAAATACGGGGTGTGCTTCACAGTCTTCATCGATCGCAGAGCCTCAATGGCACTGAGACTGTCTGTGAAGATGAAGTAGTGGTCTCTGGGCAGGGTTTCGATGATCCCAAGAGAGTACCGAATAGCAGCAAGTTCTGCGACGTACACGGAAGCAGGAACATCGAGTTTGTAGGAGGCGGTAAAATTTTCGTGGAAAACACCGAAGCCAGTGGACTCATCTAGATTAGATCCGTCAGTATAAAACATGTTTAAACTTATTTAAAAAAATCTTAGGGATCTCTTGTGGGCGCAATTGATCCGGGATACCAATAATGTCTTCTTTCATGGTGGTGTCGAAAAATATAGCATTGTTAGAAGTATCTAAAGCTGCGACATTGAAGGGAAGTTATGAATAAGGGTTATTATCTTGAGCCATGTAATCAAAATATAAAGTCATAAATCTGGTTTGGGTTTGAAGGTCGACCAACCTCTCGAAATTTTCAATTACTAATGTGTTCATGACCGTACATCGAATTAGTAACCGGTAAGAGAGATTCAAAAAACGATGTTTCAACGGAAGAATACCCGCTAGCACTTCAAGACTCATCGTATGAGTCGACTGCATGCAGCCCAAAGCAATACGCAAACAACGATATTGTATTCTCTCTAGTTTTATAATGTGCGTGTTCGCGGCGGAGCGAAAGCAGAAACATCCGTACTCAAGAACTGACAATATCGTTGTTTGGTATAACCTTAGAAGGTCTCCTGGGTGAGCACCCCACCATGTTCCGGTAATCGTACGAAGAAAATTAATCCTCTGTTGGCATTTTTGTGTCAGATACCTAATATGACAAGCCCAGGTGCATTTAGAGTCGAACCAGACCCCGAGATATTTAGCGACTAAAACCTGAGTGATCGTTTTACCCGTTAGTAGGAGCTGCAGCTGAGCTGGGTTATGCTTCCTAGAAAAAACGACCAACTCAGTTTTCTCCGGAGAGAATTCGATACCCAGCTTAAGAGCCAATTCAGACGAATTGTCTAAGGTATCTTGCAATGGTCCTTGAAGATCGCTAGCCTCGCTACCAGTAATGGATACAACGCTATCGTCTGCAAGTTGCCTTAGCGTGCATGAATTTGCAAGACATTCATCGATGTCATTGACGTAAAAATTATATAAGAGAGGACTTAAACATGAGCCCTGGGGAAGGCCCATGTAACTAATTCGGGAAGTTGTCGAATCGCCATGTGAGAAATACATATGCTTTTCTGACAACAAATTGAGCAAAAAGTTATTCAAATTTGGTGAAAGTCCCTGCGAATGAAGTTTCGCGCTTAAAACTTCTACAGAGACAGAGTCAAAAGCCCCCTTAGTATCCAAGAACGCAGAAGCCATTTGCTCTTTTCGAGCAAATGCGAGTTGAATTTCAGTAGAAAGCAACGCTAGGCAATCGTTCGTCCCTTTGCCCCGGCGAAAGCCAAATTGAGTATCTGAAAGTAAACCGTTTGTTTCGACCGATTTGTCTAACCGTAAGAGGATCATTTTCTCCATTAATTTCCGGAGGCAAGAGAGATCGCAATCGGCCTATATGAATTGTGATCAGAGGCAGGTTTCCCGGGTTTCCGAATAGCAATGACTTTTACCTCCCTCCAGTCATGCGGAACAATATTTAGCTCAAGAAACTTGTTGAACAAATTCAACAAGCGTCGTTTTTCAGAGTCGGGTAGATTCTTCAACAGGTTGAATTTTATTCTATCTTACCCTGGAGCCTTATTGTTGCACGACAAATTCCAACATCTAAAATGGAGACTCTTCCGTAGTTACTAATAACGCGTCGCGAAAGGTTTTCTGCTCCGGTACAGAGTCCGGACAGACCTTTTTGGCAAAATCGAGTATCCAGCGATCTGAATACTCCTCACTCTCATTCGAAACGTCACGGTTCCGCATGCGCCTGGCGGTATCCCAAAGAGTGCTCATCGCTGTTTCCCTCGACAACGCGTTTACGAACCGCCGCCAGTACCCGCGTTTTTTCGCCTTTACTAAGCTCTTCATCTGCCTGCCAGTGCCTCGTACTTTCGAAGTAGGTTGACAGTGCCGTACTCCCGGTAGTACTTATACGCCGCGGACCTTCGCGCGTACAGCTCAGAGCACTCTTTGTCCCACCATTTGTTGGGAGGGCGCTGTCTAATCGTTACCCCGGGTATCGGTTTCGTCTGAGCTTGAGTCGCGGCGTCGATTATCAAGCCAGCTAAGAACGCGTATTCTTCCTCCGGAGGAAGTTCCTCGTGAGTCTCAATAGATTCCGCTATAAAAGACTCAGCACGCTTCCAATCAATATTACGTGTAAGGTGGTTGGAAATATTGATTGGGTTCGGGGGAGTTGAACCATTAGCAATTGATATAACGATTGGAGAGATCACTACCGTGGGGATCGTTGATTACTTTTCACTGACAATCTAACGCTAGTGATGTTGAGCAAAGGGATAGGTCAAGCACGCTTTCACGTGCTGGAGGATTAGGTACACGTGTCGCTTCCCCAGTATTCAAAACTGTCATATTGAAGTCGTCGATCAAGTTACAGATTAAAGAAGATCGGTTGTCGTCGTACAGCGACCCCAATAGCGAACAGTGAGAGTTAAAATCTCCCAAAATCAAAAAAGGTGCGTGAAGCAATTCTGCTATATCAAGGAGTTGCTTCTGTTCAATCCGCGCGGATGGGGGAATATATAACGAAACAAGGCAAAGGTCTTTTCCATTCATGTTCGTTTGAATGGCAACAACTTCAATATTCGAGATCGAGTGGAGGTCGATTCTGAAAAAAGAATAGCACTTTTTGATCCCTAAAAGTACACCTCCACCGTGTGAGCCTCGATCTCGACGAATGATGTTGAAATCGTGGAAATTAAGTTGGTCATTTGAATTGAGAAAAGTTTCACAGAGCGCGAACGCATCACAATTGTATGTGTTTATCAAATGTGACAAAATTCCTAACCTCTTTCGACGTATTAGTCATCGAAAGATACGATAGCTGAAATGAGGGGCCAAGAGACTGTGAGTTGCTTCAAAAAGGTTTTCACTGTAGGGAGAAGGGCAAGAAGAATGTTTTGAGGGGGATCTGGTATGTTGAATGTTTTAAATATCTAGTCCACAATATCAGAGAATTTTATGAACCCTGTTTCTTTTATGTCTTCTGATCGAGAAATGGGTGCACGAGGGGTTTTTGGTGCCCCAGGAAGCGGTGGGTACTCCTGGTTTGATTTGAAATTAAAACCGGGGGGTACTTGCTTCGGTTTTTCTTCACCGCTTCCTTTTTGTGTTGTCTTATTGGTCATTCCGCTAGGGGTTGTCTTACGACCTTTGCGAGAAAGATTAGGAGAGTTGAGCATTCTCCTCTTCCTAGAACCCTCTGGCAAGGCATAAGAACACCCTTCGACGGGATCGTCAGATGTACCCTCATCGGTTGGCAAAAAGGAAAAGATGTTTCCTGTCGAGGGTGGCTCAGCCCTCTTAAGCATTTCTGCAAAAGAGCGCTTTGATCGTTCCTTAAGGGAACGCTTAATTTTTTCCTCGCGCTGTTTGTACGCGGGACACGCCGAAAGGTCATGCCGAGTTCCCTCGCAGTAAAGACAGTAGGTGGCTGTATGACCTAACTGCTTGCAGTTTTGGCAATGCATGACCCGCGGTACGAACAGGCGTACAGGCAGACGAACCCTGTCCAAAGAGATGTAGTTCGGCAGTGCGGAGCCGGCGAATGTTACACGGAAGGAATCCGAAGGGAGGAATTTCTTCTTCCCTTCTTCGATGGATACTGAATGCAATTGCTTGACATCCAGTATCTTTACATCTTGAATCAGGGGGTTTTTGAAGCAGCCAACCCCGTGACGCAAAATGTCATCGACCGTGAGGCTTCCTTCGGTAACCACACCGTCGATCTCCACGTCCTTGGCAGGGATGTACACGCGGTACTCCCTTGTAAAGAGTTCGTAGCTAGCAATTTCGTTTGCTTGCTTCAAGCTTCTCATGACAACTCGCAGTTTGTTCGGCCTCACCTTCGTAATCTCGGTTACGGCCGGAAGTAAACAACGTTGCCTATTTGAATTAAATTCAAAGGTTTTTCTATGGGCCGGAAGTAAACAACGTAGGGACCACTAGCGGCATCTGGGTAAGCTTTTACCCGTATTTCCGGTACCCTTGGTATGGGGCTAGGTAGCGGGGGTGGTACAGGGGAGAGTAAGGGAGAATTTCTGGGGGAAATTTCAATTCCTTCCCCATTTATTTCCACATCCAGGAAAAGTTGCACCTGCATGTCGTCCATTTTGCGGGAGCTCTACGCTCTACCGCACACAAACGATAAATATTCGAATGTGTGGGGGGGATCAAATAGTTGATATTAAATTTTAAAAACAATATTTCAAACTACAATGGATCAAATAAAAAAGACAGTAATACCAATAATGAAAACAATAGAAATAAATCTAATAATAATAATAATAATAATAATAATAATAATAATAAAAATAATAATAATAATAATAATAATAATAATAATAATAATAATAATAATAAAAATAATAATAATAATAATAATAATAATAATAATAATAATAATAATAATAACAATAATAATAATAATAATAATAATAATAATAATAATAATAATAATAATAATAATAATAATAATAATAATAATAATAATAATAATAATAATAATAATAATAATAATAATGATAATAATAATAATAATAATAATAATAATAATAATAATAATAATAATAATAATAATAATAATAATAATAATAATAATAATAATAATAATAATAATAATAATAATAATAATAATAATAATAATAATAATAATAATAATAATAATAATAATAATAATAATAATAATAATAATAATAATAATAATAATAATAATAATAATAATAATAATAATAATAATAATAATAATAATAATAATAATAATAATAATAATAATAATAATAATAATAATAATAATAATAATAATAATAATAATAATAATAATAATAATAATAATAATAATAATAATAATAATAATAATAATAATAATAATAATAATAATAATAATATTTATTTTATTACCACTATCGTTGGTCTTGGTGGTGCACTAACGAGGCGATGAAACTGCACAGTTGCTTTACGTGGTCGGCCTACTCGCCGTTGAGTGGGTCGGGCTACTCCCTTCGCTTGTATGTTTTGTTCCTTTGAAGAGAATGAATCATTCAGTGTCAAACAGAGCTTCGTGAGAAATAAAAACATACCATCAGAGCGATTTCAGCGGGGTCCGTCAGTATAGCAGCTCGTCCAGGTTTTCGTCCTCATCTGCCTGTAGCACGCGGTGGTGCCCGCGGGATTGGTCTGATTCTGCAAAGAGTGTCCAGCAGTGATCCTGGTATTATTTCGTCAACCAAGGAAGGTCCTGTCACTGATGATGGAGCATAATCCAATGCAGTGAACACATCCGGGTTGAAGGGCCAAATACCTGATGCCCGGAACCCGGCCTTGATGTTTCGCTCCGTGGCACTCCGTTCGAGAGCGCTGTCGATGATAGCCGGAAGGTCAAAAATAGACATCGGCTTTCCGGGATGCCTGTATGTCCATTCGTCGCACAGCACATTCATTGAGTGCTTGAACGGCGAAAACACACTCACGTCCAAGGGTTGTAAGCGGTGAGAGCAATGGGGTGGTATTGTAAGTAGGTGAATGCCATTTTCCTTGCAAAATTCGATTGCAGGTAGACTTCTGTGTGAACCGTGGTTGTCCACAATCAACAAAAGCGGGTTTTCTTTGGACACTCGCGTAAATGCTTTAAAGTGTCGGAGAACATCCAGATAAATATCTGCATTCATCCACCCTGTATTGCTCACCGCTCCAGCCCATCCCGTTGGACCACCATCCAGAAGGTGTGGATGGAAACGTTTTCGAGGAAAAACGAAAAATGGTGGCATTTTATTGCCAGTGGCGGAAACCGCAAGTACCATCGTAACCAACGGGCCCCGATCGGCCGAAGTTACTCGACCAACACGTTTGACTCCACGGCGACTGGCAACTCGTTGAGGTTTCTGAACTGTTGTCACTCCAGTCTCGTCCAGATTCCAGATGGAATTTGGTTCGAAAGTTATATTCTCGGCTACTGTGCGTAGAAGATCGAAAAACTTGCCCACATTTGTGGGATTAAAAGCAGAGACTCTGGCTATGCTGGTCGACTCGGGTGAACGCATCGACAGGTTCGGCCTTCGGCGCAGAAAGTTCCGAAACCAAACAGGGCCTGCCTTCGCATTCGCGATCCAATTCTCGGGAACCGGAATCCCCAGCTGGTTCGCGAATTGTGGTTTTTTTTTTTTTTTTTTAATGGTGGCGGGGAAATCTGCGAACAACCACCTGAGAAGAGAACTCAGGGTGTGGGGATGAGACTAGGGGAGAGATGCTGTGGTAGTTACACTCGCCCAGGCACCTACTGATCCCTTTCCCGACCCACTAAAACCCCTCCAGTCTCCAGCCCTGGTCTTACCGGAACGACGGTTAAGTATTACGTCGGGGAGGGGCTTTTGTGCGTGATGCACCATCTTTACTCTTATAACCTCCTAGCTAACTACCTGGAGACTGGTAATTAGCTACCACTGGCGTGTTGGTGGTTGACCCGCCACACACGTTGCAGCTCCAGAACAATCTGAGAGGCGGCCGCACAGACCGCGTTCCAGATGTCCGGGTCGTCGCACATCCTCCGGACTAGATTGTCCGGAGTAGTGCCAGGCCCGCTCACAGCCATCATGTTGCTCCTCGCTCTTACGAAACGGGGGCATACGAAGAAGACATGCTCAGCAGTCTCCTCCTCCTCCACGCACTCGGGACACATGGGGGACACCGCGTGTCCGAACCTGTGCAGATATTGCCTGAAACAACCATGGCCTGACAGGATTTGTGTCAGGTGGAAGTTCACTTCACCTTGTCGTCTCCCGACCCAGCCGGATATCTCCGGTATGAGTCGGTGCGTCCATCTGCCTTTTGTGGAGTTGGACCATTCCCGCTGCCAGCGGAGCATCGAGAATGACCTTCTGGTACCTCGTATGCCCCTTGTGTCACGTTGGTCGAAACACTCTCTGTCCTCCTTGATGGCGATGCTGATAGGCATCATGCCGGACAAGACACAGATTGCATCGTATGACACCGTACGATACGCACTCGCAACTCTCAGGCACATGAGCCTGTAGGTACTTTCCAGTTTACCACGGTAACTGTTAGTACCTAGCGCTCTGGACCACACTGGCCCACCATACCTAAGTATGGACGAAACCACGCTGGCAAGAAGTCTTCGCTTGCTGCCATAAACCGCTGAGCTATTGGACATCATACGAGATAGTGCTGCAATAGCCGATGAGGCCCTCTTACAGGCATAGTCGACGTGACTCCCGAACGTGAGCTTGTCGTCCACCATAACCCCCAAGAGCTTCAGGGATCGCTTCGAGGTGATGGTGCAGTCTCCTGAGCCGACCTGATTTTAGGCGGTTACAATTAATTTCCATTCTCTTCCAAAGAAGGATTAAGAAAAATCCTAAATGGAAAAAACATCTTTGGAAAAACTTGTCATTAATATGCATGGACAAGATGATGAAATCATTTCTCTTGTCAATTTGTTTCAACATCGCAAGTGTTGAAACTTGAAATTCCATCCACCACTCATGTTATGAAAATATGAAAAGTGGATCATAATCAAAGAAGGTATTGTTTTGATTATGGAGGCAAAAACAATACCTCAGTTATTAAATCGAACGCAAGTTCGAATGTTTTAAGTTTATATTTACAGCAAAAAACTCCAATTCGCGGATGTTTAATCAAAACATGCAACCGAGCGGATTTACGAAAAAGTCAACAACGATTGCATCAGCCGTGCACGGGCACGTTCGCGAGGAAAGAGACGGAAGAGCGGCCCGCTCTCGTGAGAAGACGACGCCGCGGGAAAATTCGGAGTGACCGGAGTAGCGGCGAATACTTAAGCTGGGACTTCAAGGAAGTCAGAGGTCGTTATA
Organism: Wyeomyia smithii; assembly: GCF_029784165.1. Lineage (NCBI taxonomy): Eukaryota > Metazoa > Arthropoda > Insecta > Diptera > Culicidae > Wyeomyia > Wyeomyia smithii. The sequence continues at coordinate 113,185,278 of NC_073694.1, forward strand.
GTGATACCCCTCGTGAGGCAGGTGCCTACGTCGTTATAGATAGTCCGCGGTTCGTTTAGGTGTTAACTCTTAAGTTTTATTCCGCGAGGCAGAAATGATGCCCGTAGTTTAAGTTTTGGTTTAGTGTTTAAGTGATTTAATATTTTTTCAACTTAACTGATAGTCCGCGGTTCGTTTAGGTGTTAACTCTTAAGTTTTATTCCGCGAGGCAGAAGTGATGCCCGTTGTTTAAGTTTCGGTTTAGTGTTTAAGTGATTTAATATTTTTTCAACTTAACTGATAGATTAAAAGTAATTAAAATCGAGCAGATGTAGTGCAGTTAATCAAAGGACATATCACATCCAGCAGTAATAGTGTCTAACCACTCGGTACGTATTCCGCTTCACTCCGACTCTGACCACCGTCTGTTGCTCCGATTTACGGTTGTTCACAACCGTGACCTCCGTCTTATGATGCGCGAGCTCCAGTTTCCTGGAGCGCATCCAGTCCTCGACCTTGCGTATACAGTGCGCGGCCGTCAACTCAACCTCCTCGATGGACTCGCCGTAAACCTCCAGCGTTATGTCGTCTGCAAAGCCGACGATCACAACCCCTACAGGGAACTTGAGTTTCAACACTCCGTCATACATGACATTCCACAACACCGGGCCCAGGATAGAACCTTGCGGAACTCCTGCGGTAATTGGGACGCACTTCTGACCCTCCTTCGTGTCGTAAACAAGTATTCGATTCTGGAAATAATTTTCCAGAATCTTGTACGGCGACACCAGTACATGGATGCTCCTGAGCGCGAGCGCTATGGAGTCCCAACTGGCACTATTGAACGCATTCTTCACGTCGAGCGTGACGATTGCGCAGTAGCGTATTCCCCTTCTCTTGCGCTGGATTGCTACCTCCGCCGTCTTGATGACGGAAGAGATTGCGTCCAGCGTGGACCTGCCCTTCCGGAAGCCGAACTGGTTACTTGCCAGACCGTGTACACCCTCCGTGTACCTCACCAGTCTGTTGAGGATGATCCTCTCAAGCACCTTGCCCGCGGTGTCCAGCAGGCAGATAGGCCTACATGCCGATGGGTCCCCTGGCGGTTTCCCAGCCTTCGGCAATAAGACCAGTCTCTGCCGCTTCCACCTGTCCGGAAAGAGACAGTCATCCAGGCACCTCTGCATGACTGCCCTGAACAGCCCGGGGGCCGTTTTTATCGCCAGCCTGATCGCCAGGTTAGGGATACCATCCGGTCCCGGTGCCTTGCTCACCTTTAGGGATTTGGCGATCACGATGAGTTCCTCATTCGTAACCCTTGCCTCCTCCCCTGCCTCGACACGGCTGTCGTCGCTCACGGATTGGATGCTCGGCAGGTTGGCCGACCATCTCTGGTCTATGTCTGAGATACTGGAACGTCGGACGTGAGACTCGACCGCCGGAGGCCAAGGACTTGGCTCGTGGCGTGGAAAGAGTCCCTCGATGATACGCTCCAGCATCGCTGGTGATCGCTCTGCAGGCGCCAGCGCGCCTTTAGTCTTGGCCATTACGATCCTGTAGGCGTCACCCCACGGATTTGTATTGGCACTCGCACATAGCCTATCGAAGCAGGCCCTCTTGCTGGCCTTTATCGCACTCTTTAGCATCGATCTTGCCGAACTGAATGCTGCGCGGCGCTCTGTCCTCTCTTCTTCGTTTCGCGCACGCTGCATCCTCCGTCTTGCACGGAGGCACGCACTGCGAAGGTCGGCTATCGCGTCCGTCCACCAGTAAACCGGTGGCTTTCCATTCCTAGGTTGGCGAGTCCTAGGCATGGTGGCGTCGCACGCCCGCGATAGCATAGCAACTAGTTGGTCAGCGGTCGGGCGGAGCCAACTGACCCCTCACGCTCCCTTCTCATTGCCTCTTCGAATACCTCGGCATCAAAGTGCGATGTCTTCCACCCGCGAACGGTCGGAGTGTTGGCTCTACCCGTCGCTTGCCGCCTCTCGTTGTTGTCTACACTAAAACAGACCGCCTGGTGGTCGCTATTAGTGTAGCCATCGTCTACCCTCCAGTTCTTGATCAGTCCTGGGCTGGAGAACGTCACGTCGATGATCGACTCCGCACCATTTCTGCTAAATGTACTTTTGTTCCCAACGTTGGCCAGATCTAGGTTGAGCTTTGCAAAAGCCTCCAACAGGATCTGGCCCCTCTGGTTCGTGAAGCAACTTCCCCACTTAACAACCCAAGCGTTGAAGTCGCCCGCCACCACCAACGGCGTTAGGCCCGTTAGCTCCATGGATAGGAGGTCGACCATCTGGGTGAACCCTTCGGTAGACCAACGTGGCGGAGCATAGCAACTGCAGTAGAACACTGCGTTGACCTTAGCAACTACGTACCCTTCTTCTGAGGTTGAGACAACCTCCTGAACCGGGAACTTGCTCGTCGTACATATGGCCGCCAATCTGGTGGTGCAAGCACACGAATGTCTCTGGATGTTAGACCGAAGAACTTGTCCGAGCATAGCAAGCAATACTTTTCGAATGCCCGTTCTGGTTCCTCGGGGAACAACGGTGGTCTTCCGCGCTTACAAATTTGCACATCCTCCATCGATATCGTAGGATGTAGCGGGTCCGCTTGCACCATCAGGCCAGCGTTTAATCGCTTGTGGCGAAGCAAGGTGGTACGGGGTATACCATACTCTCCAGCAGCTGCCCGTAACGACTTGCCAAACCTAATGGCAATAATCGCCAACTTGATCGCCTGCTCCCGTTCACCACGTTTCACTGCCGCGTTACTCATATCGAACAGTTTGTATATCCAATCGAATCAAAAGCAAAAGCAAAAAACGTAATCGTATCACAAGTATAAAAATTGTACTGAAACGGTTCTTGCCATGAGCTCGCATTTATACCCAGCCGATCTATCCAGCAGCTGAACAATGTCTTTTGTTGTTTATCAGTAACGATAGGTGTCTTTTATTCTCTATTACTGACGAAAGATGTCTTTTGTTTTGTATTACTGACGAAAGATGTCTTTTGTTTTCTATTACTATCAAAAGATGTCTTTTGTTCTCGATTGCTATCGATTGCTATCGATTGCTACACGCGATGATGACGATCAATCATGCAGGCCACCACGGGTCGACGCCTGGCGACCGTCGAGGCCATGCACGCGTGCGTGACCACCGATAGGTGTGTGATAGCATCAATTAGTCCTGGACCGGCAGCGGGAGCTTGCCTAGGGAGTGGTGGGGTTTCGGGCATTGGGCAGTCGATTCCCCGTAAAAGCCACGGCCACCTGTAAACAGCTTCGACGAAGCGAGTAGTGCCGCTCCCATCATCCAAATGCACTAACCTGCCTATTGGGGCTGATACCAGTAAGGTCCCAATTATGGTGTACTGGTCGCTGTGTTTTCAAGTTTTTGTGAGGGAATACGATTTTATACCACGACGTAGGGTGGCACCTGCACCGAGCTCCCTTAGTAAAGTCGTGTGACAACGGCTTGAAACGGCGAGGTGGCATACGGCTGCAGGGGTCTCCGTCCCGTAAAACCTGGCAGGCCTTCCAGTACGTTCCGCGGTCATTGCCTGATGGGAATCAGGCAGGAGTGGGATCAGATGCCCTTTCCTGACTTACGCCGGTCGGGAGGCGTCATAGTTGCTCATGAGGGGCTATGGCGACCTTCACTAGCCATGACCTCACTGCTCCGGCATAGGCCACCATGGGACCATATAGGCGACCACTCCACCATGACCAAGGATAGCGGCTTGAAGGGGGACCCTTTTAATCAAAATGTTTACCATTAAAATCGACGAAGAGGCGAAGGTAGTGGATGGGGCGGACGGGTTAGTAAACCCGTTTGCCAGGCGGGGCATCGCCCGGTCTCCACCGAGACTGGCCGATGCCGGTAAAGGCGGCGCACAGGTTGGTACACCTTTTGCGACACCGACAGGGGAGTTCCGAGTTGGGGCAAAGGCGGGCACGCCTAAGCCAGCACCAACCGGAACGGCGAAGACTGGTGGCAAGGTGGAAACACCTAAAACCGCCAAGGAGCGGGAACAGATATCTGGGGCTATGCTACTCTCTGCGGTAGAAAGCCACATGAATAAGTTCCCAAGCGTGGAGGCGGTGTCCGTACAACTTGATGAAATACTCAAGTTCACGGACGAACGGAGCAACATTTCAAAAGACCTGAAACAATGTCTTCTGTTGTTACGTATGAACGTTTGCAGCGCGAAGTCCGAGTTTTCGAAAGCCCTTAAACGGGCTAACGATGCCGGAAGCAAGGCACTCGCGCTAGGGGCGAGGCTCAACCAGCCTACAAAAGGGAGTGCTGCAGCTGTGTCTAAATACACACAAACAGCTGCAGCATCGTTTGCCGAAGTCTGTTCAACTGAACCGACTGACAAACGTGCGAGGGGCTCTCCGGGGGAAACGGCCCCCAGGACGCAACGAAGGCGGTTGTTCGGTGACAGCCAGGAAGCTGGCTCGTCGGTCCAGCCGAGCAATGAACCGGCAAACGGCGAACCGGCAAACGGCGAAGCCACGGATTGGACCACCGTGTTGAATAAGAAGCGGCAGAAGCGGGTACGACGCGCGAAGCGCGGCGACCGCAATAAGAAGCCGCAAGGGGCGAGTAGGCGGAGCAAGGGTGGCGCGCTCATTTTCAAGACCGATGCGTCTAAGTACGCCGAAGTCTTGAAGGCCATGAGAGGCGAACCCAAGCTCAAAGACCTCGGCACGGACGTCAGGTCAATTCGTCGGTCACGCACCGGCGAGATGATCCTCGAACTCCATAAAGAGGCGAAGGGTAAGGGCTGTGCCTATAAAAAGACGGCCCAGGAAGTGCTAGGCGAGGAGGTTCAAATCCGAGCCCTCACTCCTGAAGTGACTCTCCAGCTTAAAAACCTGGACGAGATCACCGAAGGGTGCGACATAGCACAAGCCTTCGAACGAGAGTGTGGAGTGGTAGTGACCGCAGAGGCAGTTCGTCTCCGCAGGGGCCCGGCCGGCACCCAGGTTGCTACCATAAAGCTTCCACTAGCGGAGGGTAACAAGGCCCTGAAGAAGACCACGTTGAAGGTGGGTTGGTCGGTCTGCCCTCTGGGCACCTTCCAACAGCCTGACGTTTGCTTCAGGTGCTTTGAGCGGGGGCATAAATCCTGGTCGTGCAAAGGGCCCGACAGGTCCAATTTATGCCGCCGCTGCGGTGGCGCAGGCCACAAGGCACGGGACTGCGGTGCACCTCCCAAGTGTCTGGTATGCACCGGTAAACGGGACGCCAAACACGCCATGGGAGGCCCCAAGTGTCCGGCTGCACGGCCGGCTACTAAGCCGCAGGCCTGAGGATGATACAGTTAAACCTGAACCACTGCTATGTGGCGCAGCAGTTGCTACACCAAGCGGCTGCTGAGTCGTTGTCGGACGTGGCCATCGTCTCGGACCCATACCGTATCCCAACCGGAAACGGTAACTGGGTATCGGACAAGTCTGGGAAGACGGCCATTTGCACGACAGGCAGGTCCCCGGTTCAGGAGATTGTGTAGACCTCCAGAGAGGGGTACGTTATTGCCAAAGTGGATGGAGTATTCTACTGCAGTTGCTATGCTCCGCCAAGTTGGTCTACCGAAACGTTCGCGCAGATGGTCGATCAAGCAACCGTGGAACTGACGGGCCTATGGCCGTTGGTGGTTGCGGGTGACTTCAACGCTTGGGCTGTCGAGTGGGGGAGTCGCTGTACAAACCAGAGGGGCCAGGTCTTGTTGGAAGCTTTGGCAAAGCTCAACTTAGACTTGGCTAACGTTGGTACAAAATGCACCTACAGTAGAAACGGTGCCGAATCGATTATCGATGTGACGTTCTGCAGCCCGGGACTGATCATGAACTGGAGGGTAGACGACAGCTACACGAATAGCGATCACCAATCGATCCGCTATGAGGTAGGCGTGCGGAAGCAAGCAGCGAGTAGGGCCAATATTCCATCCTTCTACGGCTGGAAAACATTGCATTTCGATGCAGATGTTTTTGGGCAGGCAATTAGATGGAAGCACGAAGGGGGTAAACTGCTCCCGGATGTGGACCATCTAAATTCGATGCTGTCATGGGCGTGCTACGCCACGATGCCTAGGTCTCGTCCGCCTAGAGAGGGTAGGCCACCGACATACTGGTGGAGCGATACGATAGCAGGCCTGCGCAATGCATGCCTTCGTGCAAGACGGAGGATGCAACGCGCACGTTCCGACGAGCAAAGAGCGGAACGCGGTGTCGCATTCAGATCCGCTAAGGCAACGCTTAAGAGCGCAATCAGAGCCAGCAAACGAGCCTGTTTCGAACGACTCTGCGCCAGTGCCAATTCGAACCCGTGGGGTGACGCCTACAGGATCGTTATGACCAAGACTAGAGGTGTGCTAGCCCCGGCCGAACAATCACCAGCGATGCTAGAAACGATCATTCAGGGCCTCTTCCCAAGCCATGAACCAAGTCCCTGGCCTCCGGCTGACGAGTCACCACCTACCGTCCGTGAGTGACGGCAGCCGTGCAGAGGCTGACGATGCGGTAAGGGTGACGGAAGATGAATTGATCGAGATCGCAAACTCCCTGAAGGTAGGCAAGGCTCCGGGACCAGACGGAATCCCGAACTTGGCCATCAAGACGGCCATCAAAGAAGCCCCCGGGTTGTTCAGGGCGGTCATGCAGAAATGCCTCGACGACTGCCTCTTCCCGGGCGTGTGGAAGCGCCAGAGGCTGGTGCTGTTGCCGCAGGTTGGGAAACCACCAGGTGACCCATCGGCATACAGACCAATCTGCCTGCTGGACACGGCGGGCAAGGTGCTTGAGAGGGTAATCCTCAATAGACTGGTGAAATATACAGAAAGTGAGAACGGTCTATCAAGCAACCAGTTCGATTTTCGAAAAGGTAGGTCCACGGTGGATGCAATTCTCTCCGTCACCAGAACGGCTGAGGTTACAATCCAACGCAAGAGGAGGGGCATTCGTTACTGCGCGATCGTCACGCTTGACGTGAAGAACGCGTTTAACAGTGCCAGCTGGGACTCCATAGCCTTAGCGCTACAGAGTCTCAGAGTGCCGACGCCGCTGTACAAGATTCTGGGCAACTACTTTCAGAATCGAGTGCTAGTGTATAACACAAACGAGGGTCAGAAAAGCGTTCCGGTTACCGCAGGTGTACCGCAAGGTTCCATCCTGGGTCCGGTACTGTGGAACGCTATGTATGACGGCGTGTTAAAACTAACACTCCCTCCAGGGGTGGTGATCGTGGGCTTCGCCGATGACATAACTCTTGAGGTCTATGGCGAGTCTATTAGAGAGGTAGGGTTAAAGGCCGCGCTATCAATACGCGTAGTGGAAGACTGGATGCACTCCAGAAAACTGGAGCTAGCGCACCATAAGACTGAAGTTATTGTTGTAAATAACAGAAAGTCTGAGCAGTAGGCATCGATTAGTGCCGGTACATGCACTATCGCCTCAAAACGCTCGTTGAAGCTTCTGGGGGTTATGATCGACGACAAGCTCACGTTCGGGAGCCACGTCGATTATACCTGCAAGAAAGCTTCCATGGCTGTGGCAGCGCTATCTCGCATGATGGCAAACAGCTCGGCGGTTCGTAGCAGCAGGCGCAAAGTCCTTGCTAGCATGACCACGTCCATACTCAGGTATGGAGGACCAGTGTGGTCCAAGGTATTGAGTACCTCGTGCCATCGCGGCAAACTCGAGAGTACGTACAGGCTAATGTGCCTAAGGGTCGCGTGCGCATACCGAACAGTGTCGTACGAGGCGGTTTGCGTCCTGGCTGGCATGATGCCCATCAGCATCATCGTCAAAGAGGATGTAGAGTGCTTCGACCAACGCGACACGAGGGGTATTCGCAACACCATACGGTCATCCTCAATGGCCAGGTGGCAGCGGGAGTGGTCCAACACTACAAAAGGTAGATGGACACACCGGCTCATTCCAGAGTTAGCAGGCTGGATTAATAGGCGCCATGGGGAAGTAACCTTCCATCTGACACAGATCCTGTCAGGCCATGGCTGCTTTAGGCAGTACCTGCATAGGTTCGGGTACGCCGAGTCCCCTATGTGCCCCGCTTGTACGGGTGCGAAAGAAAGCGCAGAGCATGTGTTCTTCACATGTCCGCGCTTCGAGCGGGTACGGTACAAAATGCGGGCAATAAGTGGGATGGACACCACGCCAGAGAATATAGTGCGTAGGATGTGCGAAAATAGGGAAATCTGGGATCACGGCAGCATCACAGATCGTTAGTATTTTGCAG
>NC_073694.1:113198531-113201031 GCF_029784165.1 Wyeomyia smithii
ACCTCACTGCTCCGGCATAGGCCACCATGGGACCATATAGGCGACCACTCCACCATGACCAAGGATAGCGGCTGGAAGGGGGACCCTTTAAACCAAAATGTTTACCTATAAAATCGACGAAGAGGCGAAGGTAGTGGATGGGGCGGACGGGTTAGTAAACCCGTTTGCCAGGCGGGCATCGCCCGGTCTCCACCGAGACTGGCCGATGCCGGTAAAGGCGGCGCACAGGTTGGTACACCTTTTGCGACACCGACAGGGGAATTCCGAGTTGGGGCAAAGGCGGGCACGCCTAAGCCAGCACCAACCGGAACGGCGAAGACTGGTGGCAAGGTGGAAACACCTAAAACCGCCAAGGAGCGGGAACAGATATCTGGGGCTATGCTACTCTCTGCGGTAGAAAGCCACATGAATAAGTTCCCAAGTGTGGAGGCGGTGTCCGTACAACTTGATGAAATACTCAAGTTCACGGACGAACGTAGCAACATATCAAAAGACCTGAAACAATGTTTTCTGTTGTTACGTATGAACGTTTGCAGCGCGAAGTCCGAGCTTTCGCAAGCCCTTAAACGGGCAACGATGCCGGAAGCAAGGCACTCGCGCTAGAGGCGAGGCTCAACCAGCCTAAAAAAGGGAGTGCTGCAGCTGTGTCTAAATACACACAAACAGCTGCAGCATCGTTTGCCGAAGTCTGTACAACTGAACCGACTGGCAAACGTGCGAGGGGCTCTCCGGGGGAAATGGCCCCCAGGACGCAACGAAGGCGGTTGTTCGGTGACAGCCAGGAAGCTGGCTCGTCGGTCCAGCCGAGCAAAGAACCGGCAAACGGCGAACCGGCAAACGGCGAAGCCACGGATTGGACCACCGTGGTGAATAAGAAGCGGCAGAAGCGGGAACGATGCGCGAAGCGCGGCCACCGCAATAAGAAGCCGCAAGGGGCGAGTAGGCGGAGCAAGGGTGACGCGCTCATTTTCAAGACCGATGCGTCTAAGTACGCCGAAGTCTTGAAGGCCATGAGAGGCGAACCCAAGCTCAAAGACCTCGGCACGGACGTCAGGTCAATTCGTCGGTCACGCACCGGCGAGATGATCCTCGAACTCCATAAAGAGGCGAAGGGTAAGGGCTGTGCCTATAAAAAGACGGCCCAGGAAGTGCTAGGCGAGGAGGTTCAAATCCGAGCCCTCACTCCTGAAGTGACTCTCCAGCTTAAAAACCTGGACGAGATCACCGAAGGGTGCGACATAGCACAAGCCTTCGAACGAGAGTGTGGAGTGGTAGTGACCGCAGAGGCAGTTCGTCTCCGCAGGGGCCCGGCCGGCACCCAGGTTGCTACCATATAGCTTCCACTAGCGGAGGGTAACAAGGCCCTGAAGAAGGCCACGTTGAAGGTGGGTTGGTCGGTCTGCCCTCTGGGCACCTTCCAACAGCCTGACGTTTGCTTCAGGTGCTTTGAGCGGGGGCATAAATCCTGGTCGTGCAAAGGGCCCGACGGGTCCAATTTATGCCGCCGCTGCGGTGGCGCAGGCCACAAGGCACGGGACTGCGGTGCACCTCCCAAGTGTCTGGTATGCACCGGTAAACGGGACGCCAAACACGCCATAGGAGGCCCCAAGTGTCCGGCTGCACGGCCGGCTACTAAGCCGCAGGCCTGAGGGTGATACAGTTAAACCTGAACCACTGCTATGCGGCGCAGCAGTTGCTACACCAAGCGGCTGCTGAGTCGTTGTCGGACGTGGCCATCGTCTCGGACCCATACCGTATCCCAACCGGAAACGGTAACTGGGTATCGGACAAGTCTGGGAAGACGGCCATTTGCACGACAGGCAGGTCCCCGGTTCAGGAGATTGTGTCGACCTCCAGAGAGGGGTACGTTATTGCCAAAGTGGATGGAGTATTCTACTGCAGTTGCTATGCTCCGCCAAGTTGGTCTACCGAAACGTTCGCGCAGATGGTCGATCAAGCAACCGTGGAACTGATGGGCCTATGGCCGTTGGTGGTTGCGGGTGACTTCAACGCTTGGGCTGTCGAGTGGGGGAGTCGCTGTACAAACCAGAGGGGCCAGGTCTTGTTGGAAGCTTTGGCAAAGCTCAACTTAGACTTGGCTAACGTTGGTACAAAATGCACCTACCGTAGAAACGGTGCCGAATCGATTATCGATGTGACGTTCTGCAGCCCGGGACTGATCACGAACTGGAGGGTAGACGACAGCTACACGAAAAGCGATCACCAATCGATCCGCTATGAGGTAGGCGTGCGGAAGCAAGCAGCGAGTAGGGCCAATATTCCATCCTTCTACGGCTGGAAAACATTGCATTTCGATGCAGATGTTTTTGGGCAGGCAATTAGATGGAAGCACGAAGGGGGTGAACTGCTCCCGGATGTGGACCTTCTAAATTCGATGCTGTAATGGGCGTGCGACGCCACGATGCCTAGGTCTCGTCCGCCTAGAGAGGGTAGGCCACCGACATACTGGTGGAGCGATACGATAGCAGGCCTGCGCAAT
>NC_073694.1:113206031-113211031 GCF_029784165.1 Wyeomyia smithii
CACCATCCCCGAACCCCTCCGACCCTGTCCCTCCTGCCAACCCTTCCTCTGTTAATTTTCCAGTCCCCCCTCGCCCCAGGCTTTACCCGGACGGATCTCAGGGCAGCTTTACTGTTTTCTTTCGGCCAAAAGCAGGCCCGAAATCGAAACCGTTAAACATCCTGCAGATTTCGAAAGACCTGACGGAGGGGTACAAGGCCGTGACCGAAATCTCCAAGGTCAGACCCAACAAGCTCCGTGTCGTGGTCAGCGACCTGGAACAGGCCAACGCTATTGCTCGCTCCGAGCTTTTCACACGCGAGTATCGCGTTTATATACCCGCACGAGACGTGGAGATCGACGGTGTCATAACCGGTTCGAGTCTGTCGGTCGAGTGTATCTTGGCAAGCGGTTTTGGCTGCTTCAAAAATGCTTTGTGTCACGACGTAAAAGTAAAGATCATAGATTGCAAGCAATTGCGGTCTGTGTCTCTTGTCAACGGCACAAAAGTGTACACTCCGTCAGACTCGTTTCGTGTTACGTTTGCCGGATCTGCTCTCCCTAGCCACGTCTCGATCGATCGGGTTCGTCTGCCTGTGCGATTGTATGTACCCCGTGTTATGAATTGCACCAATTGCAAGCAGCTAGGCCACACAGCCGCCTACTGCTGCAATAAGGCACGATGTAGCAAGTGTGGAGAAACTCATGCGGACGATTCTTGCAGTGTAAATGCTGAAAAATGTATTCACTGCGGGGAAAATCAGCATGAGCTCTCCACATGCCCGGTGTACATGCAGCGCAGAGATAAAATCAAGCGGTCACTTAAGGAGCGTTCAGAGCGATCTTACGCTGAGATGCTGAAGAAGACCGTGACCACTTCTACCATAACATCGAACCCCTTTGATCTGTTGTCCTCTGATGAAACCGATTCTGACGATTCACCAGCGGGAACATCTTATGCCAATCCTGAGGCGTCTAGAAAGATGAAAAATATTTCCTCTCCTAAACTTCCTCGAAAAGGTCCTAAGATTTCCCAAAGTGAAATGAAAGTTACAAACAAACCAAACAGTGCTGCGGAAAAACCGAAGCAAACTCCTCCTGGGCTTGCAAATTTAAAGTCCCAGAAGGAGTTCCCAGCACTGCCAGGAACATCTAAAACCCCAGTTGTTTCTTTTGCACTCCCAGTTGATGAAACAAACTCTGGATTAGTGAAATTTTCTGACATTGTGGACTGGATTTTTGAAACTTTCAATGTACCCGATCCAATTAAAATTTTTCTTACAGCATTTCTCCCAACAGTTAGGTCATTTTTGAAGCAGTTGACTGCCCAATGGCCCCTCCTTGCAGCGATCGTATCCTTCGATGCCTAATTCATCTGCGTATACGAAGGATTCTATCTCTGTCTTACAGTGGAATTGTAGAAGTATTTTACCAAAAATGGATTCATTTAAAGTTTTAATAAATAGAAACAAATGCGATGCAATTTCCCTTTGTGAAACTTGGCTTACTTCAAATATTGATCTCAACTTCCATGATTTTAATATTATTCGCCTTGATCGAGACACCCCATATGGAGGAGTACTTTTAGGGATTAAAAAGTGCTATTCTTTCTATCGTATTAACCTCCCCTCGATTCCAGGCATCGAAGTTGTTGCATGTCAAATGACAATACAAGGTAAAGAGCTTTGTATTGCCTCAACAGATATTCCTCCCAGAGCACAGGTTAGGCAACGGTTGCTCTTTGATTTAATAGAACTTCTTCCCTCGCCACGTTTGATTTTGGGAGACTTCAACTCTCATGGTGTGGCTTGGGGTTCCCCCTACAATGATAACCGCTCCTCTTTAATCTATAACCATTGCGATGACTTCGACATGACTATTTTGAACAACGGTGAAATGACACGTATCCCGAAACCTCCAGCGCGCCCAAGCGCTTTGGATCTATCCTTATTTTCGACGTCGCTACGGTTGGATTGCACATGGAAGGTAATCCTCGATCCTCACGGTAGCGACCATCTGCCTATTCTTATTTCAATTACTAACGGTTCAACTCGCATGCGACCAATTGACATTCCGTATGACCTCACACGGAATGTCGATTGGAAGTTATACGAGGAAATGATTTCAAAAGCGGTCGAGTCGATTCAACATCACCCACCACTTGAAGAATACAACCTCCTCGCGGGCTTAATCCTCGACGCCGCGTTGCAAGCCCAAACGAAGAAATATCCCGGCGTAACGATCGAAGAGCGGCCTCCAACTCCGTGGTGGGACAAAGAGTACTCCGATGTCTACACGCAAAGATCCGACGCGTTTTTGGCCTTCCAGAAGGGGGGTATACCCGACGACTATATACGGTATTCGGAGCCTAATACCAAGCTTAAAAGCCTGGCTAAAGCAAAGAAACGCGGATATTGGCGTCGGTTCGTGAACGAGACGTCGAGGGAGACATCGATGAGCACTCTTTGGAACACAGCCCGAAGAATGCGGAATCGCGTAACGGTCAACGAAAGTGAGGAGTCTTCAAGTCGGTGGATATTTGATTTTGCCAGGAAAGTATGTCCGGACTCTGTTCCTGAGCAAAGCATTGTTCGCGATGCGTCTCCGGGCCACGACGCGATAGAATCACCTTTTACGATGGCAGAATTTTCAGTTGCCCTCCTGTCCTGTAACAATAACACGCCTGGGTTAGATAGAATCAAATTCAACTTGTTGAAGAGTCTACCCGGCAATGCCAAGAGGCGCTTGTTGAACTTGTTCAATAAGTTCCTGGAGCAAAACATTGTACCGCAGGATTGGAGGCAAGTGAAGGTGACCGCCATCCAAAAACCAGGGAAACCAGCTTCTGATCACAACTCTTATAGGCCGATTGCAATGCTATCCTGTATCCGGAAATTGATGGAAAAAATGATACTCCGTCGTTTAGACCATTGGGTCGAATCAAATGGTCTACTATCAGATACTCAATTTGGCTTCCGCCGTGCCAAAGGGACGAATGATTGTCTTGCGTTGCTTTCAACAGATATTCAGCTGGCGTATGCTCGCAAAGAACAAATGGCGTCTGCGTTCTTGGACATTAAGGGGGCTTTTGATTCCGTTTCTATTGACATTCTTACGGGTAAACTTCACCGACAAGGATTTTCTCCAAATTTGAACAATTTTTTGCACAATTTGCTGTCCGAAAAGCACATGCATTTTACGCACGGTGATTTGGCAATTTTTCGCATTAGCTACATGGGTCTTCCCTAGGGCTCATGTTTAAGCCCCCTTCTTTACAACTTTTATGTAAATTACATCGACGAATGTCTGGCAAATTCATGCACGATAAGACAACTTGCAGACGACAGTGTAATCTCTGTTACAGGAGCCAAAGCTGCCGATTTGCAAGGACCATTGCAAGATACCTTGGACAATTTGTCTGCTTGGGCTTTACAGCTAGGTATCGAATTCTCTCCGGAGAAGACTGAGATAGTAGTTTTTTCTAGGAAGCATGAACCTGCTCAGCTTCAAACACAATTAACGGGTAAAACGATTTCTCAGGTTTTGGTACACAAATATCTTGGTGTCTGGTTCGACTCTAAAGGCACCTGGGGTTGTCACGTTAGGTATCTGATGAAAAAATGTCAACAAAGAGTGAATTTTCTTCGTACAATAACCGGACAATGGTGGGGAGCCCACCCAGGAGACCTTATAAGGCTTTACCAAACAACGATATTGTCTGTCATTGAGTACGGGTGTTTCTGCTTCCGCTCCGCAGCAAACACACATTTGATAAAACTGGAGCGAATACAATATCGTTGTTTGCGTATCGCCTTAGGTTGCATGCAGTCGACCCATACGATGAGTTTGGAGGACTTAGCTGGAGTACTACCATTGAAAAACCGCTTCTGGAGCCTGTCTTCTCGCATTCTTATCAAATGTGAGGTCTTGAACCGTCCTGTGATTGAAAATTTTGAAAGGTTAATCGAACTTAATTCTCAAACCCGTTTTATGACATTGTATTTCAATCATATGTCCCATAATATTAACCCTTCTTCGAATATTCCAAATCGTGTCGACTTATCAAATACTTCTGATTCTACTGTGTTTTTCGACACATCCATGATAGAAGGAACTCGTGGAATCCCGGATCATTTACGCGTGCAGCAGATCCCCAAAATTTTTTCCAATAAATATCGAAACATCAACTGCGACAATATGTTCTACACTGACGGACCACTTCTTGATGGGTCCACTGGCTTCGGTATTTTCAATAACAATTTAACCGTCTCCCATAAGCTTGATAGTCCTGCTTCTGTTTACGTCGCAGAATTGGCTGCAATTCAGTACACCCTAGGGATTATCGAAAAAATGCCCACGGACCATTATTTCATCTTTACGGACAGTCTCAGTTCCATTGAGGCTCTCCGATCGATGAAAGATGTTAAGCACTCTCCGTATTTCCTGGGGAAAATACGGGAACATCTGAGTGCCTTATCCGAAAAATCGTATCAGATTACCTTAGCGTGGGTCCCTTCTCACTGCTCGATACCGGGCAATGAGAAAGCGGACTCTTTGGCTAAGGTGGGCGCAACAAACGGTGAAATTTATGAAAGACCAATTGCCTTTAATGAATTTTTCTCATTTGTACGTCAGAATATGATCATCAGTTGGCAAAATGCTTGGACCAGAGGGGAACTGGGAAGCTGGTTACATTCCATAATTCCCAAGGTGTCGACGAACCCGTGGTTCAAGGGGTTGAATGTATGTCGGGATTTCATTTGCGTGATATCCCGGCTTATGTCCAATCACTATAGATTTGACGCGCATCTCCGTCGTGTTGGGCTCGGGGAAAGTGGTATCTGTGCCTGTGGTGAAGGTTATCACGACATAGAGCACGTTGTTTGGTCATGCCCTGTACACCGTGACGCCAGGTCTAAATTAATAGCTTCCCTGCAGGCCGAAAGTAGGCAGCCGGCTGTTCCTGTTCGTGATGTCTTGGCGAGCCGTGACCTGTCCCTTATATACGTTTTCCTGAAATC
>NC_073694.1:113216031-113249222 GCF_029784165.1 Wyeomyia smithii
CTCTCGACAAACGTATTTAAATACACTTGAATTTCTATAAAACGGTAATATTATTATTATAATTTAAGTTTAAAATAACTTATAACTTTTGGTGTTTGTTAAAAAGTTCGGATTTTGAATGAGGTGGGATTTTTTTCGGTATGAATCAACAAAGTGCAATATAAACTGAAGTTCGACTTCATTATGTATTGAAACACGGTTAGAATCTTTCGTAAATTTAACACCATGTTCTGTGGCGCCGTTCATTGCGAATATTGTTTGACAGAAGTTTGCTATTTCTCATTATTTTTCCATTTGGCTGGGTCACGGTCGAAAAAATCAATATTAAGTACAAAACAAAAGCATTGGTTTTGTATAAAACGAGATGGGATAAATTACATACTAGTAACTGTTCAGGATTTGAATGCTTGCGATATTCGACAACAGCTATTTATGGCCAAACGGCCAAAAATGGCCGACTTCGAGCCACCACTTTGAATTTTCAAAGGCACGGTAACAGTTAATGCGTTACCTGTGAAAACGTTATTTTATGTCTGCTGCGGTGAAGCTAACATAAAATAGCGTTTTCACAGGGAATGCATTATTTATTTGTTAGTAGCTTAAGTATTTATGATAAATATTAGTAAGTAATGAGTATGTGTGTCCAATCACAAATGGTGACTTCTCAACACTGTTAAAAATTTGTAATTTTAATTGTTAGGATTTGTTTGCTTTCGCAATTAGGACTTATCGTTCGTAGTGATTTAAACCTACTTGTCAGAAAAGGGAAAGTAAACTTATAGCTAACTTAATTGCTAACTTATTGGCTATAAAGAGAGGTAATCCTAGCAATTGAGGATTGCAACGATTTTTGTCGAAAATTGTTAATAATTTTATTCGACATAGCTTCTAATGGTTCAACACCAGTAAGTCTATGTAATTCGAGTGTACCAAACCAAGGAGGACGCTTCAAAATCATTTTCAGAATTTTATTCTGAATTCTTTGGAGCATTTTCTTCCTTGTTGAATAGCGACTTGACCAGATCGGTACAGCATAAAGCATTGCTGGTCTAAAAATTTGTATGTAAATCAAAAGTTTGTTCTTTAAACAAAGTTTAGAATTCCTGTTAATGAGAGGATATAAACATCTCGTATATATGATGCACTTGGCTTGGATACTCTCAATGTGCTCTTTGAGTTAAGTTTTTTATCGTAAATTAGTCCCAAGTACTTAACCTTGTTAGACCAACATAAAATAACCCCATTCATCTTGACAACGTGATTATTGTTTGGCTTGAGGAAAGAAGCCCTAGGCTTATGCGGAAAAACTATCATTTGAGTTTTAGAAGCATTGGGAGAGATTTTCCACTTTTGCAAGCAGGAAGAAAAAATATCTAAACTTTTCTGCAATCGACTGCATATGGTACGGAGACTTTTTCCATTTACGGAAATGCTTGTGTCATCGCAGAACAATGACTTTGTGCATCCTGGAGGCAAATCAGGAAGATCTGAAGTGAATATGTTTTACAGGACTGGACCCAAGACCCAACCTTGAGGTACACCTGCTCTGACAGGAAATCTATCAGATTTTGAATTCTGATAGACAACCTGCAGAGTTCGATCAGTAAGATAATTTTTTAAAATTTTGATCAGGAAAATTGGAAAATTATAAGTTTGCAATTTCGCAATCAAACCTTTATGCCAAACACTGTCGAATGCTTGTTCAATGTCTAAAAGAGCAGCTCCAGTGGAATAACCTTCAGATAGTAACTCTGAGCAATTGATGAGTAGTGGAATGCCCATGGCGAAATCCAAACTGTTCATCTGCAAAAATTGATTTTTCGTTGATGTGTCACATTCATTCTGTTAAGAATAATTCTCTCAAACAGTTTACCTATTGAAGAAAGCAAACTGATTGGTCGATAACTTGAAACTTCAGCTGGATTCTTATCCGGTTTCAAAATTGGAGTTATTTTTGCATTTTTCCATAATTTGGGAAAATATGCAATTTTGAAGCAGCAGTTGAAAATTTTCACTAAAAATTCCATTGTGCTCTCAGGGAGATGTTTGATTAGTATATTAAAGATTCCATCGTCACCAGGTGCTTTCATATTTTTGAAATTTTTAATAATTGATTTAATCTCATTCAAGTTAGTTTCAATTATTTCTGCAGGTAAAAAATTCTGGGAAGAAATTAAATTAAATTTACGTTTGACTTCATTTTCAATTGGACTCACAAAATTCAAATTTGAGTTATGAACACTCTCAAACTGCTGAGCAAGTCTTTGAGCCTTTTGTTCATTGGATACAAGAAAACGTTCACCATCTTTTAAAACTGGAATAGGCTTTGAAGGTTTCTTAAGAATCTTCGACAGCTTCCAAAAGGGTTTTGAATATGGTTTCAATTTTTCAACTTTAGTCTCAAAATTTCGATTTCTCAGAAGAGTATTTGTTAGTAGCTTAAGTATTTATGATAAATATTAGTAAGTAATGAGTATGTGTGTCCAATCACAAATGGTGACTTCTCAACACTGTTAAAAATTTGTAATTTTAATTGTTAGGATTTGTTTGCTTTCGCAATTAGGACTTATCGTTCGTAGTGATTTAAACCTACTTGTCAGAAAAGGGAAAGTAAACTTATAGCTAACTTAATTGCTAATTTATTGGCTATAAAGAGAGGTAATCCTAGCAATTGAGGATTGCAACGATTTTTGTCGAAAATTGTTAATAATTTTATTCGACATAGCTTCTAATGGTTCAACACCAGTAAGTCTATGTAATTCGAGTGTACCAAACCAAGGAGGACGCTTCAAAATCATTTTCAGAATTTTATTCTGAATTCTTTGGAGCATTTTCTTCCTTGTTGAATAGCGACTTGACCAGATCGGTACAGCATAAAGCATTGCTTGTCTAAAATTTTTTATGTAAATCAAAAGTTTGTTCTTCAAACAAAGTTTAGAATTCCTGGTAATGAGAGGATATAAACATCTCGTATATATGATGCTCTTGGCTTGGATACTCTCAACGTGCTCTTTGAAAATAACCTTGTTAGACCAACATAAAATAACCCCATTCATCTTGACAACGTGATTATTGTTTGGCTTGAGGAAAGAAGCCCTAGGCTTATGCGGAAAAACTACCATTTGAGTTTTAGAAGCATTGGGAGAGATTTTCCACTTTTGCAAGTAGGAAGAAAAAATATCTAAACTTTTCTGCAATCGACTGCATATGGTACGGAGACTTTTTCCATTTACGGAAATGCTTGTGTCATCGCAGAACAATGACTTTGTGCATCCTGGAGGAAAATCAGGAAGATCTGAAGTGAATATGTTTTACAGGACTGGACCCAAGACTGAACCTTGAGGTACACCTGCTCTGACAGGAAATCTATCAGATTTTGTATTCTGATAGACAACCTGCAGAGTTCGATCAGTAAGATAATTTTTTAAAATTTTGATCAGGAAAATTGGAAAATTATAAGTTTGCAATTTCGCAATCAAACCTTTATGCCAAACACTGTCGAATGCTTGTTCAATGTCTAAAAGAGCAGCTCCAGTGGAATAACCCTCAGATAGTAACTCTGAGCAATTGATGTGTAGTGGAATGCCCATGGCGAAATCCAAACTGTTCATCTGCAAAAATTGATTTTTCGTGATGTGTCACATTCATTCTGTTAAGAATTATTCTCTCAAACAGTTTACTTATTGAAGAAAGCAAACTGATTGGTCGATAACTTGAAACTTCAGCTGGATTCTTATCCGGTTTCAAAATTGGAGTAATTTTTGCATTTTTCCATAATTTGGGAAAATATGCAATTTTGAAGCAGCAATTGAAAATTTTCACTAAAAATTCCATTGTGCTCTCAGGGAGATGTTTGATTAGTATATTAAAGATTCCATCGTCACCAGGTGCTTTCAAACTTTTGAAATTTTTAATAATTGATTTAATCTCATTCAAGTTAGTTTCAATTATTTCTGCTGGTAAAAAATTCTGGGAAGAAATTAAATTAAATTTACGTTTGACTTCGTTTCAATTGGACTCACAAAATTCAAATTTGAGTTATGAACACTCTCAAACTGCTGAGCAAGTCTTTGAGCCTTTTGTTCATTGGATACAAGAAAACGTTCACCATCTTTTAAAACTGGAATAGGCTTTGAAGGTTTCTTAATAATCTTCGACAGCTTCCAAAAGAGTTTTGAATATGGTTTCAATTTTTCAACTTTAGTCTCAAAATTTTGATTTCTCAGAAGAGTAAATCTATGTTTTATCTCTTTCTGTGAATCTTTATAAATAGTTTAAAAAACAGGGTCACGAGAACGTTGATATTGACGTCTGCGGACATTTTTCAAACGAATTAGAAGTTGAAGATTTTCGTCAATTATTGGTGATTCAAATTTCACTTGAGCCTTTGGAACAGAATAATTCCTGGCATCAACAATTGCACATTTTAATGCTTCCAAAGCGGAATCAATATTCACTTCGTTTCGCAAATCAAGCTTATTATAGAAATTACTCTCAATATGAGTTTTGTATCTCTCCCAATTAGCCTTGTTATAATTAAAAACAGAGCTCATAGGGTTTAAAACTGATTCATGTGATAAAGAAAAAGTAATTGGAAGATGGTCAGAATCAAAATCAGCATGTGTGATCAATTCACTACATACATGACTTTGATCTGTTAGCACCAAATCAATTGTTGATGGGTTTCTTACAGAAGAAAAGCATGTAGGACTATTCGGAGACAAAATAGAATAGTATCCTGAACAACAATATTGAATAAAGTTTTGCCATTGGAATTACTTTGAGAATTATTCCATGATCGATGTTTAGCGTTAAAATCACCGATTATAAAAAAAATCGAACGATTTCTGGTGAGTTTTTGTAAATCACCTTTAAAATTATTTTTGTGCTCGCGTGTGCATTGAAATGGTAAATTGTTTTCAATCGTATTTTGGTGTCGGCAGGCACGTATTATTCAAGTTATTGTTATAAGTTATAAGTTATACGTTGCATTTTGCATCTACTGAGTTCCCGGGAATCGATATTTTTTTTGCAAACCGGAAAAGTGCAAGAATACTTACCAAAATTATAATGTCAATCTCACTGTTGCGTATTTTTAAAAATGCGAAAATGCTTACTACTTGAACTAAGTTGGTACATCTTGCAACTTCGATTTTGTACACTCTGGGCTATCATGCAGGGCCCCAATCGCCAAAATCGTTGCTTGAAGAGGATCTAGTAACTGAGCCGGCCGAAAACAATTCAACCCAGGTAGACAAAATCTTGTTGGAAGAGAGCAGTAGTATTATTCCATCAAATTGGTTGGGTAAAAAAGGCCTCCCATTGCCATCGAGATGCCCATTAATCTTTAGATTTGTCCGTGTAGCTGGTTTCGCGGCATTTCGCGGTTTTTTTGTTAATTTCGCGGCCGATGCTGGATTTCGCGGCTTCCGCGAAATCGCAATTTACCACTGTCCCTAATTATAAGTAAAATGGCAAAATATTACAAAACAAATTATCTCAACCAAAATTAAGATTGTGTCTCGTGGGAAATGTTGAATGCTTTCATGTCATTTGCAAAATCACACACGGGAGGTACATGGAATTTTGATATTCGAAAAATGTTTTCGATTCCAAGTGTCTTAAACTTTCAAATGAAACGGTGGAGACTGATGGAATATGTTATGTTACTTTGTTTGTAAAATCTACTCTCTAAGACACTTGCACTCGTCTTTCGTATATTGTACTAGACAATTTATTCGTTTTATTTACCACAATAATTTTGCCAACACTTGATTGAACACACAGTGCTCTGGCTTATATAATCGGACAAAAGACTGTATCCATGTTATTCAGTGATAATGAGAGTATAGGGATCTCAATCAGATACGCAACACAATTGACTCGTTGTTCCTGGGTTTGCGTCGTTTTGACAGTTCGACCATACATTTTCTGTCAAGTTTACATCATCAGAACGTGAACGTGCCCATTGACTGAAACTTTGCATAGACGTTTTTATAGGCAAAAGATGCCACTTTGTGCTATTGATTTAATTTATTGAAACACAACTCATTTTTGGAAAGCTATTGGAAAATGCTATTTCTTGTTTTAGTTGTTATACACACACACACACACACATATATATATATATATATATATATATATATATATATATATATATATATATATATATATATATATATATATATATATATATATATATATATATATATATATATATATATATATATATATATATATATATATATATATATATATATATATACATGATCAAACTGATTCTTGCATATCTCTCAGTTGACTTCCACAAATTTCTGCTGTGGTCGAAGTGTTTTTTGTTCAGATGAATGTTCAAATACCTAACATGCCGTTGAATTTAAATTGAATTCGTTGATTTTGTTCCAGTTTTGCGAGTTAAGACACGAGTAGTAGCAGGCCAGGCTTCGCGACACTGTAGATAGAATATTAAAAAGTCAGGAAATATACGAGTCCCGAAGGGAAGTTGATCAGTTAAGAACAAGACGAGCTCGAAATGCACGACGTTCGACACCCCATATATCTTAGAATCGTCAGTTACACACTTAGTTTCCATAGTCTTTAAACGAATCTTGAAGAAAAGAATAATAAAGTATAATAACTTAAACACTCAATTGAGAGAAGAATGCTAATCAAATATTTTCAAATACTACTACTTTATAGATTCAAGGTCAAATTTACCACCGAACAGATGCATTGCTGCCACTACCCGTTGGCTAATGTCCTTAAAGCGACAATTCTGACAGGAAACTATGAAGGAGAAGTCGTAATAATCTCGCGTATCTCGATTACTCCTACCGATTTGCCGTTAAATTTTAAACGTCTGCAATTTCCCGTGCGTCGCGCATTCGCGATGACTATTGATAAAACCCAAGAACAGTCACTGAAAATTTGTGACATAAACTCCGAGTATTCATGCTTCTCACATGGACAGCTCTATGTCGCATATTCACGTGACCCTGACCCCGACATTGTGGAATATATAGAATTTAGTGGCTAGCACCGCCCTGACCACTTTCACATGTTTCGTATATTCCGAATTTTAAGCTTGAATTATTTAGAATTCTGAAGTTTTTTATAAAATCTGTTCCAGTGAGATTGGTCAGGCAGAAGGGTATTACTATATTTGCATTAAGCCAAGCTTTTGAATAATGGTTTTTTTTTGTAATAATTTCCTTCAGAATATTTAAAAGAATGACTGTTTATTTTCAGAAATGTATTGAAATGATTTGATTATGGTTGAAAGATGCTTCATAATGTTCAATGAAATAAAAACTAGAAGAAAAACTAGAATTTCACGAGCGCAGGATTGAAAAAAAAACTAAAAACAAATCAGAGCCGAAACATATCGTAGGTATGTTTTTTAGCAGCAGTTAGATATTTCAGTTTTTGCAATACAACATTCAATAAAACTCAAGGTGTTGGTACGAAGTTTCCCGGGTCAGCTAGTATATATATATTTATATATTTATATATATATTTATATATATATATTTATATATATATATATATATTTATATATATATATATATATATATATATATATATATATATATATATATATATATATATATATATATATATATATATATATATATATATATATATATATATATATATATATATATATATATATATATATATATATATAATATATATATATATATATATATATATATATATATATATATATATATATATATATATATATATAAAGGTCGGACTCGATTATCCGGAGACTCGATTATCCGGAAACTCGATAATCCGGAATTTTAGACTCGATTTTCCGGAGTTTTATTTTTTTTGGTGTCCGTTTTCAATTTTTATTCCGAAATATTGTCTTAACATCCCTTCTAGCTTATTTGTTACCATTTAGGTCACTTTCGCCATGTTTATAACTTAACTTACTTTATGCTACGGATACGTTTTTAAAAAATAACTACACGTCTTCACTGCTAAAACTAGACTGACTTTATTGAGGATAATTTTAATTGTTCTGGCCCTACACACTTGGCTAATCTGCTGACCTCGGCTTCCTGGTAGTGTCTCCATGTGGTGATGGTTCGGTGATCGAAGTCTGGCACCTTTGCTGATGAAAGCAGAACAGGTGCCGGTCACGTTAACGGGTTGTTGCCAATCGACATACTTCCAGCCGGGCTTTGGTTGCTTCTGCTGACGCTGCTGCACGTGGTGCGTTGAGGTGCAAAGTTAGTTGCGTTGTTAACTATTCCATCTCTTGAAAGGATTCGTCCCGAATCTCCATAAGATTTGTCTTTGTCTTTAGGGATGGGAACCGGGGAAACCGGGTCTCTTCGCAGGTGGTTGTGACTATAGATGTTTACGCTTGGATGTTTTGCATAAACGTTTTGCTAAAATTGTTAATATTGATAAAACCAGAATGAAACCTCCGAATGATAGCTTTTGGAAGGTTTCCTGATTTAATTTTAGTTGTTGAACGTGGTTGAGATTCGTAATGTGCATTAGGTTTAGTTTGTGCACGTCAACTTCTTTCTGTATAGAGGTTTCTTGGAAGGTTATTCCGAACATTGGGATTAACGTCAACTTATGTTCGCTCATAGTCTCCTCGGGTTTATACAGCGGGCCGTTAATGACCAGAGAGCACCTTTCGTCCTTAGGCTGCATTCGCCTGAAATTATATTGATCGGCTCTATTGCATTTTTGATAATTACCGTGTGACTGTTTATCTTTCGGACTTCTGCTCTGCCTTCGATCTCCTTATAATCGCAGGCTGCTTCGGTGCCTTGAAGTGCATTAGCAATGCATTGGTCGTCGTTGATGTCCAGGAGGTCTTTTCTCGTACACACCCTGTACTGCTCTACTATCTGACACTCTTTTTCTGAAACGTAAGTTGAATTTTTACCAACTATTGCTATTTTGAATTTTGTTATAATGGTTTTGTTGTTTTCTGGTATATCTTCAGATAGTACATAATTGAATTTGCCTTCGAGAAATTTTGGAATTTGGATAGCAAAAATTATGTGAGTTCCATTGTGTGTGTGTACTGTAATGTGTGTGTAATGTGTGTACTTCTAAGTACCGTAAAACGGGGTAACATTGATCTTTTTTTTACTTTTTCGTTAGTATTTATATATTTTACAACTGAAATTACAGGTTTCATATTTTTAAAACCAGTACTGGCATCCTTAGAATTTGAGAAGTTAGTTTTCAAAGCCCTTCAAAAATCCTGAACATTAAAAAACATTTATTTTTCGTTGTTGTTTCAATTTTCCTTATTTGGGGTAACTTTGATCAGTTTCAATTTTAAAATAGTTTTGAAACCTTTTTGAACTAAAAATGTTAGATAATGCTTTGATAACATGTTTAGAGACATCTATAACGAGCGTCTTAGCAGAGTGATTGAGATCAATCAAAGAAATAGTTATCGGTTTCCGTTATACCAAATTTAGTAGAGTATAACGGAAACCGATAACTATTTCTTTGATTGATGTTTAGAGACGCTTCCCATTCTCCTTGACTGCTTTTACTGCGGAGGATAGTCCTGTCCTTGCATTTAGCCGCGGTATGTACTGCGAGGCATTTTTATGCCATATGTAATTTTACCTTTCGATGATGAAAAACGTAAACGTTGGTCGCGAAAGTTGCTAGAAGTATTTTGTAAGTCAACAATCTTTGTAAAATTTTTGTGTTCAGAAAACGTATTTTCAACAATAGGCCAGCTCTAGCCTCTTACGTTCTATGCTCTAGCCAAGACAACATCCAAATTTTTTTCTGGTTGATTGAGAAAGTTTAATAACGAATTCGGAAAACATGTCAATGAATACGAAATGTTCAATATTCGACTAGTATAAAGTGCTTTTTCTGGCACTTACTGAGAGTAAGAAATATAACGATCGAGTTAATTTTAAAGTTTGGTCATTAAAACAATAAAAAATTTCAACCAATACAATATTGTTCAGACCTCGAATGACACGAGACTAAGATGCTATACTCAATTTTAGCAAAAGTATTCACGGAGCAGTTTTATTTCAACTATTCATGAGAAGGGTAAAACTGATCAATGTTACCCCGCTGATCAATGATACCCCGTTTTACGGTATTCAAAAACTTGGTCAAGGTTTGTTATCACTATCTCTTGCTCTTCTAGAAGTTTAAGTATAAAGAAAGTTTCGTTTCCTGACAAAATGACTGTTGGTAATATCCCCAATTTTGACATTTGGACATTTTCGAATATTTCTCTTGTTTGTCTTTCTAATGTATCGATGTTAAATAACAATTTATGAAATAATTGTCTGAACAATAAATTACTGTCGTTCGAAAGATGGTTTTTGAGAGCAGAGATTTCTTTCATGACTAGTATTTGCTGAGCATTTACGTGCTCTATTACTGCATTAATTTTTGTCTGGAAGTCGTTGTTAATGCGTATTTGTCTTTCGTTGTTACGTACCAGTTCGTTAGTTTTAGTTTCGTGTTCGTTCAAGGTTTTGTAGATGTCTTGTAAGTCGTCGTTATCCATGTTACCTGAGCATAGTTTTATGAATGAGCCGAGTGGGTTAAACAGTCCGCGTCGGTGTTGTCTAATGGGTTGTAATTTGCCAAAGGATTCCAATAATCCATTCATCCTTATTTGCAGAATTTCTTGGAATTCTCCAGCTTTGTCGCTGTATTCGAGAGATTTCAATGTGTATTTCAAATTATCTATGCAACTTTGAAATGTCTCTAGTTTGATGACGTGTAAGGGCATCTTCAGCGGTGGTCTAAATCGTTGTTTTGTTCTATTTTTTTGCAACAAACTCAAATTGACTGCTGCACCGGTGGTGTAAATTTTGTTTTATACCAGATCTAAATTGAAAAAAGTTGAAACTGGTATACGTTTTGGTCTATTTTTGTCACTTTTTGGAACAAGATATAGATCGTTCTGAAACCCTTTGTACGCTACCAATAGGTGGGTAAAATGTCATATTTTAATTGAATACCTCATTTTTAGCTCTTTCCATATAAACGTTTTGCGAGTGTTGGGAAATAAACAAAACAAAGATTTTTCATGACAATTCACAATATGTTTTTGTGGTTTTTCTGAAGAAGAAAAAGAACAGGTTTGTCGTTTTTGGCTTCAAGGAAACCGACTAGCAAAAGGAGGAATTCTGGAAGACCATAACCGCAGGTTTAACTACTTGGTTTGCAACCATCAGCCACCAGGATGACAAATATGTTGGCCATTCGTTAATCGCCTTAATTGTAGTGGGACTAGAGGAGACCTCAAGAGGCCAGAAAAATGTTCCTCGAAGACACTGAACTAAAAACGTTCACAATGCGGACTTGTTTCAATATCCTCAAAACCAAATCCAAGTTTTAAGAACTGCAAGATTTTGAAAGATTGATGAGACGAAAACGGAAGATGAGCATCTTCGCGATCAAATAATGTTCGCTTACCTCCGAAGCCCTACTTGTAGCAGAAATTTTTCGATCATACTCATCCATCCTGAGAAATGTCACTGACGCTTGGGTCAAACCGTCAAATATATAAAGTCTTGAGGATATAAAGTGTCTTGCCAAAGTAATCGTTTAATATGCGTTAAAAAGATCCAATTTTCGTTTATTAAATATTGAGTGCTTTTCATTATAACAAGTTTCATAAACTGATAACATGAGGTATGGAATTGTTGACAGTGTGACAGATGTCAGCGGTTCTAAAACAACAAGATATACAGCACCGGTGTGGAGAACGAAAAGTTGGTCTATATTAGCTGGTTTTATTCAGGTTTCGCTGGTGTAAATCTAGTATAAAGTTGTTTCGAAAATAGACCACCGCTGAAGATGCCCTAAGTGTAAATGATGATTTTGGATAATTCTTGCCTCGCGTTCCTGGAATGTCATTATCCCTGGATGTCTTGTCAAGTCAGTCAGAACCACCTCGGTCCGAGTGGTTTGTACTAGTCCGATGAGTAGGAGGATGCAGTTGAACATCTAAAATGAGAAAAGATAAAGTGTGATTATAGATGGACATTCAGGCTTTTAGCTTTCTTCTAATTTTCGATTTGTGAATCTTTCTTCTGGCGTTATCCTGGAAGGTCTTCCTGTAATCGTGGACTACTTTTTAAGGTTTGAACTTTGCTTTGGTTTTACTTTTGATTCCTTGCCGTGCCACATACACAGTCTCGTCAGGTTGCAAGCATGGTTCAACCTCTCGGTTTTTGTTGTGCCACTGAAGGTCCTTTGATTGTTTTTTCTGTAGCGCCAGCATTGCTTCATCGTAAAATTTCCGGCTATTCCTGAAATTTTCGCAGCATCCAGTGGTCGATCTTCCCCGTCCTTTAGTCCGTAGAACACCTCTCTTGGCTTTAGTCCTGTGCTAGAATGGATCTTGTTATTATAATAGCCTACGCTTAATCGGAAAGTTTCTTTTTGTGATAACTCTTCGTGCTTTTCACGTACGCAGCGATAGATTTCGCTAATTGTCGAATGGAACCTTTCAACAATACCGTTAACTTCACTTTTATTAGAAGGTGTGTAATAAACTTCGACACCAGAATCGTGAAGCATGCCTCGAACTTCTACAGATTTCATCGCTGGTTCATTATCGGTCACGATGAGTTTAGGGAGCCCAAAGGTGGAAATGAGTTTAGTAAATCCAGAACGAATATCGGGTATTGATCTGGACTTGATAGCGATCAAGATACCGTATTTCGAAAGTTTATCTACTGCTGATAAAAAGATATTAGGTTGGCATATGAAGATGTCAACATGTACAATATCTAGAGGTTGTTTCGGCAGTGGAGTTTCGGCCAAAGTAGGTTTATAAGGTCGTCTTCATACTTCTCGCACCGACAAGTTTCGCAAAGCAGAACAAATCTTTTGACGCTTTTCATCCTATTTGGAAAATAATATTCTCTGCATAATTGGGCTAAATTCTCTGGGATACCTCTATATGCGCGAGTATGAAGTTTTTCTATAACGTCATTCTGTTCTTCCGCGGTTCGGAGATCAGTTGAAATTTTCTGACTTATCTTGATGCGAAATGTTTTACATCTGCTAAAATAATTGCGATAAAATATTTGCAGCGTATTAATTAATGTTTCGTCGCACATTATGCAGTTTACTCTTTTTGGATATAAATATTCCTTGAAAATATTATAAATTATAGCAACTGAGAAATTAGCACGTGTCACTATTCTCCGATGAACTCTGGGAAACACTTGTTCATATTCGTTTTTATCTTCCGGTCCGGTTTTTAAAATCAGTTGATTTGAAAAGTAGTTAATGGGGTGCAATGTCATACTTATAAACTCACCGTCGTCCGTATCGGCTGAATAGCAAGTAGCGTCGTCGGACGAATTTTCGAGTTCATTAGCATTCAACTCACTTGTTTTAATACGGGACAGTCCGTCGGCTACGACGTTTTGCTTACCGGGGCGATATTTCACCTCATAATCGAATTCTTCTAGGCGGAGGCGCCATCTAATCATCTTGTCATTTGGATCTTTGAGGCTAAACATGTAGGTCAACGGTTTGTGATCGGTAAAAAGGGTGAATTTTTTTCCAAACAAATAAGGTCTAAAATATTTGCAGGCCCAGAAGATAGCAAGTAATTCCTTTTCTATTTCTGAATATTTCTCCTCTGTCCTCGTCAGAGTCCTTGAAGCGAAAGCAACGGGTCTATCTTTGCCTATAGGTCCTTGCGATAATACGGCACCTATAGCGAAATTGTTAGCATCCGTTGTTAAAATGAACGGTTTGCTGAAATCGGGGTAAAACGTGGCTACTTGTTAGTAGTGTTTTACATTTATTGAAAGTCATAATGAAGTCTACGGAATGTTTAATTTCCTCGCCTTTGCGCAGTTGGGTCGTAAGTGGTTTTACGATTTTTGAAAAGTCCTTGATAAATCTCCTGTAATATCCAATAGTACCTAAAAATCCTCTAAGTTCCGTTTCGGACTTTGGTAATGGCCTGTTTTTTATGGCTATGATTTTATCGGGGTTTGGCTTCACTCCTTCGGACGTGACAACATGTCCAAGAAAAGCTACTTCCTTTCTCAAGAATTCTGACTTATCAAGTTGCACTTAAAGATTAATTTGTAATGCGTCAAAGACTTTTTTAAGATTAAGAAGGTGTTCCTGAAGTGAGGTAGGAAAGATGATTATATCATCCATATACACAAGGCAAACGGTTCCAATTAATTCTCCTAAAACGTTGTCCATCACGTAGATGGTGCGTTTTTCAATCCAAAAGGCATTCTAACGTATTCATATTTCCCATGATCTACCGAAAATGCGGTTTTCGGTATATCTTATGTTTCGACTTCGATCTGGTGGAACCTAGAAGCGAGATCGATAGTTGAAAAATAATTACATCTACCGAGTTTATCCAGTATTTCGGTGGTGTTAGGCATTGGGTATTTATCGTCTACAGTTTTGGAATTAAATTTACGATAGTCGACTACAAGTCGCCATTTCTTTTGTCCTAATGCGTCTGCTTTTTTTGGCACTACCCATATAGGAGATGACCATGGAGTATTTGAGGGTCTGATGATTCCTTGATCAAGCATCTCTCTTATCTGTTTTTGTACTTCGTCTCGGAGGTGGTAGGGGTAGCGATAACTTTTTGAGTGGATTGGCATATTGTCTTGAGTTTCAATACTGTGTTTCACGGCATTAGTAAAACCTAACGTTCTTGGTTTCAAATGGAAAATGGATTGGTACTGAGCAATCAATTTGGTAAGATTTTTCTTCTCTTCGATATTCAAATGGTCGAGGCGTAATTGTTCGAAAAGTCTGGTTTCGTCGGGATTGGGTTCATTTGGAGAGGAATGGCCGGTATCATAGTTATTAATAGCGATTTCGACGGCGGGTAGATCCAAATCGACAGGATTATTTGCTAGATTAGAAATCATGATGGTAGCTTTCGAATTTTCGGCTGTGTATATGTCGAAATGAATAAGGATTTTGTTTTGTAGTATATAATTTTTGGATAAAAGGAAATCACCAGAGTTTTTAAGAACTTGCAATTCTATAGGTTTCGTCTCATGTACATTTAATTGGATTCTAGTTGAGGATCGATATTTTTTTAACATAGTTGTTTTTGTGGTTCCTAGTTTTAATTCGTTAGAGCTAGTCAGAATTTCGGCTTTAAGTTGTCTATGAGCTTTGTAGCCTATTAGTCCGTCGAAGTAAGGATGAAAATCGAAAACATAGAAAGTCAATTTGTTTGATTGAATGTTCGGGAAGGGATTAAATTCTACAAATTTGTCTAATTTGTGTGAGCCTGACACATTTCGAACTTTTACTGGGTGGGTGATTTTGCATCTATTAAATTGACGTGTTTTGTACTGATGTAGTTTTTGTCTGCACCAGTATCGATTACAAATTTAAGTTTTCCCTTAGACGTTCCTATTTCTACATATGGAATGAAATTTTTTATGTTGCTAGCTGAGTTGCGGTGTCCAGATGAAAATTTTAGTTTCTTTTGTTACGTCTGTATATCCATTTGGTTCTGTTTGCTGGTCTGGAATTGCGTCAGCGTCTTGGGTTGAATTTTCGGTCACATCGGGATATTGGCTATCAGAATATTGGCTATGGTAGTAATTATAGTCGGTGTACTGATTGTACTCATTGTGCCCATTCTGGTCGTCTTCCACCACTAGTTAGGGCGGTTCATATAGTTTATGTTTCTTGAACGGAGAGATCTGTCAACATCCATTGGTTCGGCTCTTGGTATGGGATTTGGTTGTGGTGTGCGATAAGGTGGGAAATTGGGTTGGAATTTTGGTGAGTGGAATGGCTGTTGCGAGTTGTTTTGTTGAAAATATTGTTGCTGCTGATTATTTGGTGGAAAATATGATTGGCGATTTGGTTGAGGGTTGAACTGTCGGTATGAGGTCGAGAGTTATTGTTGAGAAACATATTTCTTGGAGGTAATACAGGTTTCGGTTGATTTTTGCCAACGTCATAAATGCCAGTTTTTCTAACGATTTTATTCGCTTCTTCTATCGCATGCTGAAAAGCTTGATTTAGCGTGGTTGGCTACATTAGCCCGACATGTGTTGCATATGGTTCGTCTAGACCATCAATAAATTTTTTTAAGCATAGTTTGTCCACAAAACGTCAATTTCCGCCGGTTTCTCCCATTCTTGGCTAGTCTGAATGTGCGTTGAGATACCGGTGAAGCAGTCCCTAATGCTAGAGGAAAAGTCATTCACAGAAAATCTTTCTTGTTTGAGCAAGAATAATTTTTGCAAAAGAGTTGATAATTCGCTTTTGTTTCTGTTGTCGTCGAATTTATTCGTGCGTTTCATAAGCACGTAAACTTTTTTATATTAATCTTAACTTCGTCAATCTATTCAAATTATTTTAAAACCTTTCGTTTTATCGTACGCGACGCACTTTATTTGGTACGTTAGAGAACTTTTTAATTTATTTTAATCGCGGCACTATATTTCTTCGTACGTTAAAACTTCCTCGTTGATTGAATTTTCGACGCTATATTTTTCGAGATATTAAATTCTTAATTTATTGTATTTACGGCACTGTATTTTTTTCTTAAAAAAACGATTAACTTCTTAATTGCTTGTTTTCGCAACGCTATATTTTTATACGTTTAACCTTTTTATTAATAACTTGCATTTACGACACTAATTTCTTTGTTTTAATTTTTAATATTAAGAAACTTAAACTACGCTTACCTTATAATTAGCGATATTCTCTCGCTTTCTGGTTCGGCGGATTTTTAACACTGTCTCCAACACAAATCACGCGATATTCACTCGCGGACGCTAAGTTGCGGATGGTAGAACTGCGTTTTTTCAAATCCGCGCCGACTGCGCCAATTAACTTACTTTATGCTACGGATACGTTTTTAAAAAATAACTACACGACTCCACTGTTAAAACTAGACTGACTTTATTGAGGATAATTTTAATTGTTCTGGCCCTACACACTTGCCTAATCTGTTGACCTCGCATTCTGGTAGTGTCTCCATGTGGCGATGGATCGGTGGTCGAAGTCTGGCACCTCTGCTGATGAAAGCAGAACAGATGCCGGTCACGTTAACGGGTTGCTGCCAATCGAAATACTTCCAGCCGGGCTTTGGTTGCTTCTGCTGCCGCTGCTGCACCTGGTGCGCTGAGGTGCAAAGTTAGTTGCGTTGTTAATATATATATATATATATATATATATATATATATATATATATATATATATATATATATATATATATATATATATATATATATATATATATATATATATATATATATATATATATATATATATATATATATATATATATATATATATATATATATATATATATATATATATATATATATATATATATATTATATATATATATATATATATATATATATATATATATATATATATACATATATATATATATATATATATATATATATATATATATATATATATATATATATATATATATATATATACAGACTTGGCATTTCTCTGCCCCAGGTGTACCCGTCGACTCGCACGAGGAGCAGACTACTCGATTCGCGCGAAGAGAATTTTTTTCGCACGCCGTGAACACGCATTAGTACGCGTGTGTTATTTCTCGAGTACACGGCGGGTGCACCGTGTAGATGAATGAGACCAAATGAGAAAACTAATAACCTACGCTTTGTCTACTTTATATTGGAAAAAACAGTTTAGTCAGACGTGTTGAGTAGTTGATCTTCGTGCCATAATGACTAGGAAACAGAAGTATTACAGAGATTTTACGCCGCAAAAAATGCCCCCGGACCATTATTTCATCTTTACGAACAGTCTCAGTTCTAGTCGTTCAGGCTCTTCGTCGATTAAAATGATGAAGCACTCTCCGTACACGTACAGGAACATCAGAATGTTTTATCCGAAAAATCTTATTAGATTACCTTATTGTGGATCCATTTTCATTGTTCCATTCCGGTTAATAAGAAGGTGGACACTTTGGCTTAGGTGGGCGCAACAAATGGTGATATTTATGATAGAACTACAATTGCCTACAATAAGCTTTTGCAATTTTCCCGTCAGAGTACGCCTTCAAACTGGCAGACCTCGTCCTTTCAATACAAGTTAGACGCACATCTACTGCGAATCAGGCTCACAGATAGTAATCAATGCGTTTGTGGTTTGAATCATCATGACAATATGTACGTTTTGGTGGTGCTGAACTCTGAGGCACCAGATCGTTACTTTTGGATACCCATGTTCCAGTTTGTGGTATCCTGGACCAAGGAAACAAAACATGAACGATACTGATTTATGGCTTCCGTAAATCGGAGTAAGATTGTGCCAGTGTGGTGAAATTGTGCCATACAAACCCATTATTTGTTAGCCATCTCATGGCGATCACAAGACCAAACTTTTTTGAATAAGTTCCCTCCAATATTCAACCAAGAAAGACTAGTCTTCTGACCAGGAAGAGATGGCTAAAAAGTCACGGGTTAGAAGTCACAACCTCACAATCTGATCCCGCCTGACGGTACTTGAAAAGCAACGGAGTGCTCATCAAACAGCAAATCGAACCGCGCGGTAATTAAAAAAGAACATGCTAGTTTTACTTTTAGGTTTAGTTCTTATTCGTTTAGCCTTTATAAGACATCCTAGAAATTGGATTTATCTGGTTTCTGTTGGCATCAGTAGATAGAAATTAAAAACTTGTTTGAAATAAGTAGCAATTAGGAATATTCACTATTGTTCTAGTGGGTGAGCATCTAACAACGTGGACCATACGTGCTTATTCCTTCGTTACTCTCACTATATTTTCATTCATACCACCAAGTTGTCACACTGACCTGAGAATCCAAGAAAAGGACATCTTGAACAAAATAAAAGATGTGAAGAACTGGCAAAGAAAAGCTGCGATCGTTTGCAAAAGGCTGTAAAAAGCTGAAAAACTAGAGTGACTAATTATAGTTCAGTACCCATTTTTCATATATACATTTATCGTCATACATCAGTTGCATTTGCGACCAACATGTTATGTCCAATACGCTTTGGTCAGAAAATCTCTGGAGTCATTTTGCTACTGTCGGCTCGTCAGGCAGTAAAAATGCTTAGAATATTTATTTGAATGCTGGGAAAAAATACCTTGGCTTTAAAAATGAATCGCACTAGCCATGGCAATTGTATGACGGACGCCGCGTGCCATCGTTCGGCTTTGCGGAGCAAAACTTCGGTTTAAGGTGTAAAACTTCCGCTTTCTGTTTTGCTGAAGTGTAAACGATTCGTTTTTCCCGTGCAGAATGCATAGGAGTGAGCAGTTGCTTGTCAGGTGCAGCGTAAATGAATCGCGCGCGGAGTCCTTTGATTCCCGCGTAGTGCAAGTGAAAAATACACCTTGCTCTTCGGTCGCCCGGAGGACAAAACCAAGTCTATATATATATATATATATATATATATATATATATATATATATATATATATATATATATATATATATATATATATATATATATATATATATATATATATATATATATATATATATATATATATATATATATATATATATATATATATATATATATATATATTTTTTTTTTTTGTTTTTTTCTCATATCATTTATTTGACACGGCACAAATACAATTTAATGTTTAACGGCGCCAATTATATCTAAAGACTTAAAATCTTCAAGCAATTTTTTTATCCTCGCTGCCGACTACGAGCTGAAATTAAGTCTGTCTTAAAACTAGGATGTATTTTTCAATCACTGTTTTAGAGTTTGATGGTCGTCTGATACTCTTCGAATGGCCATGAATATGCAGCATGTATGGATTTGTTCTGCTGAGCCACGATGTCATGAGCTGGAAGAGGGGCTTGTAGTTCTCGGGTCCTGAAGGTATTGTGCGGGGGCTAGTTGCTGGTTATGGTTCGTTGTTGTTGTTCGCTGGTGTTCAAGTGGCCTATGGTATGTGCCGCTGAGCCAAGATATCACTGAAGGTCTCGGGTTCTCAGGTCCTGGTGAATTCGTGTGGGGTGCAGTTGTTGATTCCAAAACCTCTGCTTAAGGTTCAAACGTGTTCTTGTCGTTTTGTTGGGTGTAGACGGAGGGGAACGGGACTAGACTGGGGCATGGATGGATTTTAGGAAAATGTATATAAGGGTCATGTAGGGTATGTCACGGCTCACCTAGACATCACGAACAGGAACAGCTGGCCGTCTACCTCCGGCCTGAAGGGAAGCTACTAATTTAGACCTGGCATCACGGTGGACAGGGCATGACCAAACAACGTGCTCTATGTCGTGATAACCTTCACCACAGGCACAGATACCGCTTTCTCCGAGCCCAAAACGACGGAGATGCTGAAATTAAGTCTATCTTAAAACTAGGATGTATTTTTCAATCACTGTTTTGTAGTTTGATGGTCGTCTGATGCTCTTCGAATGGCCATGAATATGCAGCATGTATGGATTTGTTCTGCTGAGCCACGATGTCATGAGCTGGAAGAGGGGCTTGTAGTTCTCGGGTCCTGAAGGTATTGTGCGGGGGCTAGTTGCTGGTTATGGTTCGTTGTTGTTGTTCGCTGGTGTTCAAGTGGCCTATGGTATGTGCCGCTGAGCCAAGATATCACTGAAGACCTAGGGTTCTCAGGTCCTGGTGAATTCGTGTGGGGTGCAGTTGTTGATTCCAAAACCTCTGCTTAAGGTTCAAACGGGGAACGGGACTAGACTGGGGCGTGGATGGATTTTAGGAAAATGTATATAAGGGTCATGTAGGGTATGTCACGGTTCGCCAAGACATCACGAACAGGAACAGCTGGCCGTCTACCTCCGGCCTGAAGGGAAGCTACTAATTTAGACCTTATATCACGGTGGACAGGGCATGACCAAACAACGTGCTCTATGTCGTGATAACCTTCACCACAGGCACAGATACCGCTTTCTCCGAGCCCAATACGACGGAGATGCGCATCAAATCTATAGTGATTGGACATAAGCCGAGACATCACGCAAATGAAATCTCGACCTACATCCAACCCCTTGAACCACGGATTCGTCGATACCTTGGGTATAATGGAATGTAACCACCTTCCCAGTTCCCCTCTGGTCCAAGAATTTTGCCAACTGATGATCGTATTCTAACGTACAAGTGCAAAAAATTCATTAAAAGCAATTGGTCTTTCATAAATTTCACCGTTTGTAGCGCCGCGTTTGTAAGTCCGCTTTCTCATTGCCCGGTATCGAGCAGTGAGAAGGGACCCACACTAAGGTAATCTGAAAAGATTTTTCGGATAAAGCACTCAGATGTTCCCGTATTTTCCCCAGGAAATACGGAGAGTGCTTAACATCTTTCATCGATCGGAGAGCCTCAATGGAACTGAGACTATCCGTAAAGATGAAATAATGGTCCGTGGACATTTTTTCGATGATCCCTAGGGTGTACTGAATTGCAGCTAATTCTGCGACGTAAACAGAAGCACAATTATCGAGCTTATGGGAGACGGTTAAATTGTTATTGAAGATACCGAAGCCAGTGAACCCATCGGTAAGTGATCCGTCAGTGTAGAACATATTGTCGCAGTTGATGTTTCGATATTTATTGGAAAAAAATTTGGGGATCTGCTGCACGCGTAAATGATCCGGGATTCCACGAGTTTCTTCTATCATGGATGTATCGAAAAATACAGTAGAATCAGAAGTATTTAATAAGTTGACACGATTTGGAATATTCGGAGAAGGGTTAATATTTTGTGACATGTGATTGAAATACAATGTCATAAAACGGGTTTGAGTATTAAGTTCGATTAACCTTTCAAAATTTTCAATCACAGGACGGTTCAAGACCTCACATTTGATAAGAATGCGAGAAGACAGGCTCCAGAAGCGGTTTTTCAATGGTAGAACTCCAGCTAAGACCTCCAGACTCATCGTATGGGTCGATTGCATGCAACCTAAGGCGATACGCAAACAACGATATTGTATTCGCTCCAGTTTGATCAAATGTGTGTTTGCTGCGGAGCGGAAGCAGAAACACCCGTACTCAATTACCGACAGTATCGTTGTTTGGTAAAGCCTTATAAGGTCTCCTGGGTGTGCTCCCCACCATGATCCGATTATTGTACGAAGAAAATTCACTCTTTGTTGGCTTTTTTTCATCAGATACCTAATGTGACAACCCCAGGTGCCTTTAGAGTCGAACCAGACACCAAGATACTTGTGTACCAAAACCTGAGAAATCGTTTTACCCATTAATTGTGGCTGGATCGGAGCAGGTTCATGCTTCCTAGAAAAAACTACTATCTCAGTCTTCTCCGGAGAGAATTCGATACCTAGCTGTAGAGCCCAAGCAGACAAATTGTCCAAGGTATCTTGCAATGGTCCTTGCAAAAAATTGTTCAAAATTGGAGAAAATCCTTGTCGGTGAAGTTTGCCCGAAAGAATGTCAATAGAAACGGAATCAAAAGCCCCCTTAATGTCCAAGAACGCAGACGCCATTTGTTCTTTGCGAGCATACGCCAGCTGGATATCTGTTGAAAGCAACGCAAGACAATCATTCGTCCCTTTGGCACGGCGGAAACCAAATTGAGTATCTGACAGTAGACCATTTGATTCGACCCAGTGGTCTAAACGACGGAGTATCATTTTCTCCATCAATTTCCGGATACAGGATAGCATTGCAATCGGCCTATAGGAGTTGTGATCAGAGGCTGGTTTTCCCGGTTTTTGGATGGCGATCACCTTCACTTGCCTCCAATCCTGCGGTACAATATTTTGCTGCAGGAACTTATTGAACAAGTTCAACAAGCACCTCTTGGCATTGCCGGGTAGATTCTTCAACAAGTTGAATTTGATTCTATCTAACCCAGGCGCGTTATTGTTACAGGACAGGAGGACAATTGAAAATTCTGCCATTGTAAAAGGTGATTCTATCGCGTCGTGGCCCGGAGACGCATCGCGAACAAAGTTTTGCGCAGGAACAGAGTCCAGACATACTTTCCTGGCAAAATCAAATATCCACCTACTTGAAGACTCTTCGCTTTACGCGATTCCGCATTCTTCGGGCTGTGTTCCAAAGAGTGCTCATCGATGTCTCCCTCGACGTCTCGTTCACGAACCGACGCCAATATCCGCGTTTCTTTGCTTTAGCCAAGCTTTTAAGCTTAGTATCAAGCTCCGAATACCGTATATAGTCGCCAGGTATACCTTTCTTCTGATAGGCCAAAAACGCGTCGGATCTTTGCGTGTAGACATCAGTCTTGGTCCCACCACGGATGGGGAGGCCGTTTTTTAATCGTTACGCCGGGATATTTCTTCGTTTGGGCTTGCAACGCGGCGTCGAGAATCAAGCCCGCGAAGAGGTTGTATTCTTCAAGTGGTGGATGATGTTGAATCGACTCGACCGCTTCTGAAACCATTTCCTCGTATAACTTCCAATCAACATTCCGTGTGAGGTCATACGGAATGTCAATTGGCCGCATGCGAGTTGACCCGTTGGTAATTGAAATAAGAATAGGCAGATGGTCGCTACCGTGAGGATCGAGGATTACCTTCCATGTGCAATCCAACCGTAGCGACGTCGAACATAAAGAAAGATCCAAAGCGCTTGGGCGCGCTGGAGGTTTCGGGGCACGTGTCATTTCACCGTTGCTTAAAATAGTCACGTCGAAGTTATCGCAAAGGTTATAAATTAAAGAGGAGCGGTTATCATTAGAAGGGGAACCCCAAGCCACGCCATGAGAGTTAAAGTCTCCCAAAATCAAGCGTGGCGAGAGAAGAAGTTCTATTAAATCAAAGAGCAGCCGTTGCCCAACCTGTGCTCTGGGAGGAATATATATTGAAGCAATACAAAGCTCTTTACCTTGTATTGTCATTTGAAATGCGACAGCTCCGATGCCTGGAATCGAGGGGAGGTTAATACGATAGAAAGAATAGCACTTTTTAATCCCTAGAAGTACTCCTCCATATGGGGTGTCTCGATCAAGGCGAATAATATTAAAATCATGGAAGTTTAGATCAGTATTCGAAGTTAGCCAAGTTTCACAAAGGGAAAATGCATCGCATTTGTTTTTATTTATCAAAACTTCAAACGAATCCATTTTTGGTAAAATACTTCTACAATTCCACTGTAAGACAGAGATAGAACCCTTCACATAAGCAGATGAATTAGGCATCGAAGGATACGATCGCTGCAAGGAGGGGCCATTGAGCAGTCAACTGCTTCAAAAATGTTCTAACTGTTGGGAGGAATGCTGTAAGAAAATCTTTTATTGGATCGGGTACATTGAAAGTTTCAAAAATCCAGTCCACAATGTCAGAAAATTTCACCAGTCCAGCATTTGATTTTTCAACTGGATGTGCAAAAGGAACAACTGGGGTTTTAGATGTTCCAGGAAGTGCTGGGAACTCCTTCTGGGACTTTAAATTTGCAAGCCCAGGAGGGGTTTGCTTCGGTTTTTCCGCTGCACTTCTAGGTTTGTTTGTACCATTCATTTCACTTTGGGAAATCTTAGGACCTTTTCGGGGAAGTTTAGGAGAGGAAATATTTTTCCTCTTTCTAGACTCCCCAGGATTGGCATAAGATGTTCCCGCTGGTGAATCGTCAGAATCGGTTTCATCAGAGGACAACAGATCAAAGGGGTTCGAAGCAACGGGAGAAGTGGTAACGGTCTTCTTCAGTATGTCAGCGTAGAAACGCTTTGAACGCTCTTTGAGAGATCGTTTTATTTTATCCCTGCGCTGCATGTACACCGCACATGTCGAGAGCTCATGCAGATTTTCCCCGCAGTGAATACACTTAACAGCGTTAACACTGCAAGAATCTTCCGCATGAGTCTCCCCACACTTGCCACAACTTGCCTTATTACAGCAGTAGGCGGCTGTATGGCCTAACTGCTTGCAATGAGTGCAGTTCATGACGCGGGAAAGTATAGCCTCATAGGGAGACGAACCCGGTGGATCGAGATGTGGCTTGGTAGTGCAGACCCGGCGAACGTAACTCGAAACGAGTCTGACGGAGTGTAAACTTTTTTGTCACCGACGATCGATGCCGACCGCAATTGCTTGCAGTCGAGCACCTTCACATCGGGACATGTGTTGTTTTTAAAGCACCCTTTAGCACTTTTCAATATACACTCGACGGACAGACTCGAATCGGTCACGACACCGTCGATCTCCACATCTCTAGCGGGTACATAGACACGGTATTCCC
This sequence comes from Wyeomyia smithii, assembly GCF_029784165.1. Taxonomy (NCBI): domain Eukaryota; kingdom Metazoa; phylum Arthropoda; class Insecta; order Diptera; family Culicidae; genus Wyeomyia; species Wyeomyia smithii. The sequence goes on from NC_073694.1 coordinate 113,241,201, forward strand.
GTGTAAAAAGCTCGGAGCAAGCTATATCGTTGGCCTCTTTAAGGTCATTGACCACGACACGGAGCTTGTTCGGCCTGATTTTTTAAATTTTAGTCACAGCTTCAAAGTGTGACGTCAGGTCTTTCGAAATCTGTAGAATGTTTAAAGATTTCGATTTCGGCCCCGCTTTAGGCCTGAGGTAAACTGCCACCGGAAGAGTCGATCCATCTGGATACAATCTGCCACGTGGGGGAGCTGAGGAATTAATATTAGGAGGGGGGGCAAGAGGGACAGGGTCGAGGGGATTCGACGATGGTGGTGCGGGAGGTGGGGAGTCTACATCCATCGCGCTAAACCTAGCGCGCCGATGGGACAGACAAGAAGCACGTACCTTCCTTTCTTTTTCTCCTTCGTGTTGGAGTGCACTGCACTCACCACCAAATCGTTCGACAGCAGGCAGCTACAAAGCGACACAGTAACACAAAGGCGCTTGACCTTGCGATACAGCAATCTAGACAAAAGACACCGGTCAAAAAATGCCACCACTTGCACACACGTATTGAAATTTATCGGAGCGATTTCGAAGCACAGCCGATGCTGATGCGTGTTCGGCACAGAATGATATATATATTTATTTATATATATATATATATATATATATATATATATATATATATATATATATATATATATATATATATATATAATATATATATATATATATATATATATATATATATATATATATATATATATATATATATATATATATATATATATATATATATATATATATATATATACATATTTTTTTTTTTCTTCATCTATAGTTTATTTGACACGGCACAAATACAATTCAATGTTTAACGGCGCCAATTATATCTGGTAGCTTACTTTCTAAAGTATCTTAATAACTAAAAGCAAATTTTTTATCCTCGCTGCCGACTACGAGCTGAAACTAAATCTAACTTAAAGCAAGAATGTTTTGCATTAAAAGCACAGGTTTGCTGTTTGATGATTTTAGGATAGGTCACGGCTCGCCAAGACATCACGTACAGGAACAGCCGGCTGCCTACCTTCGGCCTGCAGGGAAGCTATTAATCTAGACCTGGCGTCACGGTGTACATGGCATGACCAAACAACGTGCTCTATGTCGTGATAACCTTCACCACAGGCACAGATACCACTTTCCCCGAGCCCAACACGACGGAGATGCGCGTCAAATCTATAGTGATTGGACATAAGCCGGGACATCACGCAAATGAAATCCCGACCTACATCCAACCCCTTGAACCACGGGTTCGTCGACACCTTGGGGATTATGGAATGTAACCACCTTCCCAGTTCCCCCTTGGTCCAAGAATTTTGCCAACTGATGAACGTATTCTGACGTACAAATTCATTAAAGGCAATTGGTCTTTCATAAATATCACCGTTTGTTGCGCCCACCTTAGCCAAAGAGTCCGCTTTCTCATTACCCGGTATCGAGCAGTGAGAAGGGACCCACGCTAAGGTAATCTGAGTAGATTTTTCGGATAAAGCACTCAGATGTTCCCGTATTTTCCCCAGGAAATACGGAGAGTGCTTAACATCTTTCATCGATCGGAGAGCCTCAATGGAACTGAGACTGTCCGTAAAGATGAAATAATGGTCCGTGGGCATTTTTTCGATAATCCCTAGGGTGTACTGAATTGCAGCTAATTCTGCGACGTAAACAGAAGCAGGATTATCGAGCTTATGGGAGACGGTTAAATTGTTATTGAAGATACCGAAGCCAGTGGACCCATCAAGAAGTGATCCGTCAGTGTAGTACATATTGTCGCAGTTGATGTTTCGATATTTATTGGAAAAAAATTTGGGGATCTGCTGCACGCGTAAATGATCCGGGATTCTACGAGTTTCTTCTATCATGGATGTATCGAAAAACACAGTAGAATCAGAAGTATTTAATAAGTCGACACGATTTGGAATATTCGAAGAAGGGTTAATATTTTGAGACATGTGATTGAAATACAATGTCATAAAACGGGTTTGAGAATTAAGTTCGATTAACCTTTCAAAATTTTCAATCACGGGACGGTTCAAGACCTCACATTTGATAAGACTACGAAGCGGTTTTTCAATGGTAGTACTCCAGCTGAGGTCTCCAAACTCATCGTATGGGTCGATTGCATGCAACCCAAGGCGATACGCAAACAACGATATTGTATTCGCTCCAGTTTGATCAAATGTATGTTTGCTGCGGAGCGGAAGCAGAAACACCTGTACTCAATAACAGACAGTATCGTTGTTTGGTAAAGCCTTATAAGGTCTCCTGGGTGGGCTCCCCACCATTGTCCGGTTATTGTACGAAGAAAATTCACTCTTTGTTGACATTTTTTCATCAGATACCTCACGTGACAACCCCAGGTGCCTTTAGAGTCGAACCAGACACCAAGATATTTGTGTACCAGAACCTGAGAAATCGTTTTACCCATTAATTGTGTTTGAAGCTGAGCAGGTTCATGCTTCCTAGAAAAAACTACTATCTCAGTCTTCTCCGGAGAGAATTCGATACCTAGCTGTAAAGCCCAAGCAGACAAATTGTCCAAGGTATCTTGCAATGGTCCTTGCAAAGCGGCAGCTTTGGCTCCTGTAACAGAGATTACACTGTCGTCTGCAAGTTGTCTTATCGTGCATGAATTTGCCAGACATTCGTCGATGTCATTTACATAAAAGTTGTAAAGAAGGGGGCTTAAACATGAGCCCTGGGGAAGACCCATGTAGCTAATGCGAAAAGTTGCCAAATCGCCGTGCGTAAAATGCATGTGCTTTTCGGACAACAAATTGTGCAAAAAATTGTTCAAAATTGGAGAAATCCTTGTCGGTGAAGTTTACCCGAAAGAATGTCAATAGAAACGGAATCAAAAGCCCCCTTAATGTCCAAGAACGCAGACACCATTTGTTCTTTGCGAGCATACGCCAGCTGAATATCTGTTGAAAGCAACGCAAGACAATCATTCGTCCCTTTGGCGCGGCGGAAGCCAAATTGAGTATCTGATAATAGACCATTTGATTCGACCCAATGGTCTAAACGACGGAGTATCATTTTTTCCATCAATTTCCGGATACAGGATAGCATTGCAATCGGCCTATAAGAGTTGTGATCAGAAGCTGGTTTCCCTGGTTTTTGGATGGCGATCACCTTCACTTGCCTCCAATCCTGCGGTACAATGTTTTGCTCCAGGAACTTATTGAACAAGTTCAACAAGCGCCTCTTGGCATTGCCGGGTAGATTCTTCAACAAGTTGAATTTGATTCTATCTAACCCAGGCGCGTTATTGTTACAGGACAGGAGGGCAACTGAAAATTCTGTCATCGTAAAAGGTGATTCTATCGCGTCGTGACCCGGAGACGTATCGCGAACAAAGTTTTGCGCAGGAACAGAGTCCGGACATACTTTCCTGGCAAAATCAAATATCCACCGACTTGAAGACTCCTCGCTTTCGTTGACCGTTACGCGATTCCGCATTCTTCGGGCTGTGTTCCAAAGAGTGCTCATGGATGTCTCCCTCGACGTCTCGTTCACGAACCGACGCCAATATCCGCGTTTCTTTGCTTTAGCCAGGCTTTTAAGCTTGGTATTAAGCTCCGAATACCGTATATAGTCGTCGGGTATACCTCCCTTCTGGAAGGCCAAAAACGCGTCGGATCTTTGCGTGTAGACATCGGAGCACTCTTGGTCCCACCACGGAGTGGGAGGCCGTTCTTTGATCGTTACGCCGGGATATTTCTTCGTTTGGGCTTGCAACGCGGCGTCGAGAATCAAGCCCGCGAGTAGGTTGTATTCTTCAAGTGGTGGATGATGTTGAATCGACTCGACCGCTTTTGAAATCATTTCCTCGTATAACTTCCAATCGACATTCCGTGTGAGGTCATACGGAATGTCAATTGGTCGCATGCGAGTTGACCCGTTTGTAATTGAAATAAGAATAGGCAGATGGTCGCTACCGTGAGGATCGAGGATTACCTTCCATGTGCAATCCAACCGTAGCGACGTCGAACATAAGGATAGATCCAAAGCGCTTGGGCGCGCTGGAGGTTTCGGGATACGTGTCATTTCACCGTTGTTTAAAATAGTCATGTCGAAGTCATCGCAAAGGTTATAGATTAAAGAGGAGCGGTTATCATTGTAAGGGGAGCCCCAAGCCACACCATGAGGGTTGAAGTCTCCCAAAATCAAACGTGGCGAGAGAAGAAGTTCTATTAAATCAAAGAGCAGCCGTTGCCCAACCTGTGCTCTGGGAGGAATATATATTGAGGCAATACAAAGCTCTTTACCTTGTATTGTCATTTGACATGCGACAACTTCGATGCCTGGAATCGAGGGGAGGTTAATACGATAAAAAGAATAGCACTTTTTAATCCCTAAAAGTACTCCTCCATATGGGGTGTCTCGATCAAGGCGAATAATATTAAAATCATGGAAGTTGAGATCAATATTTGAAGTAAGCCAAGTTTCACAAAGGGAAAATGCATCGCATTTGTTTTTATTTATCAAAACTTTAAACGAATCAATTTTTGGTAAAATACTTCTACAATTCCACTGTAAGACAGAGATAGAATCCTTCATATACGCAGTTGAATTAGGCATCGAAGGATACAATCGCTGCAAGGAGGGGCCATTGGGCAGTCAACTGCTTCAAAAATGATCTAACTGTTGGGAGGAATGCTGTAAGAAAAATTTTAATTGGATCGGGTACATTGAAATTTTCAAAAATCCAGTCCACAATGTCAGAAAATTTCACTAATCCAGAGTTTGTTTCATCAACTGGATGTGCAAAAGGAACAACTAGGGTTTTAGATGTTCCTGGCAGTGCTGGGAACTCCTTCTGGGACTTTAAATTTGCAAGCCTCTCCTAAACTTCCCCGTAAAGGTCCTATGATTTCCCAAAGTGTAATGAAAAGTACGAACAAACCAAACAGTGCTGCGGAAAAACCGAAGCAAACTCCTCCTGGGCTTGCAAATTTAAAGTCCCAGAAGGAGTTCCCAGCACTGCCAGGAACATCTAAAACCCTAGTTGTTCCTTTTGCACATCCAGTTGATGAAACAAACTCTGGATTAGTGAAATTTTCTGACATTGTGGACTGGATTTTTGAAAATTTCAATGTACCCGATCCAATTAAAATTTTTCTTACAGCATTCCTCCCAACAGTTAGATCATTTTTGAAGCAGTTGACTGCCCAATGGCCCCTCCTTGCAGCGATTGTATCCTTCGATGCCTAATTCAACTGCGTATATGAAGGATTCTATCTCTGTCTTACAGTGGAATTGTAGAAGTATTTTACCAAAAATTGATTCGTTTAAAGTTTTGATAAATAAAAACAAATGCGATGCATTTTCCCTTTGTGAAACTTGGCTTACTTCAAATATTGATCTCAACTTCCATGATTTTAATATTATTCGCCTTGATCGAGACACCCCATATGGAGGAGTACTTTTAGGGATTGAAAAGTGCTATTCTTTCTATCGTATTAACCTCCCCTCGATTCCAGGCATCGAAGTTGTCGCATGTCAAATGACAATACAAGGTAAAGAGCTTTGTATTGCCTCAATATATATTCCTCCCAGAGCACAGGTTGGGCAACGGCTGCTCTTTGATTTAATAGAACTTCTTCTCTCGCCACGTTTGATTTTGGGAGACTTCAACTCTCATGGTGTGGCTTGGGGTTCCCCTTACAATGATAACCGCTCCTCTTTAATCTATAACCTTTGCGATGACTTCAACATGACTATTTTAAACAACGGTGAAATGACACGTATCCCGAAACCTCCAGCGCGCCCAAGCGCTTTGGATCTATCCTTATGTTCGACGTCGCTACGGTTGGATTGCACATGAAAGGTAATCCTCGATCCTCACGGTAGCGACCATCTGCCTATTCTTATTTCAATTACAAACGGGTCAACTCGCATGCGACCAATTGACATTCCGTATGACCTCACACGGAATGTCGATTGGAAGTTATACGAGGAAATGATTTCAAAAGCGGTCGAGTCGATTCAACATCATCCTCCACTTGAAGAATACAACCTCCTCGCGGGCTTGATTCTCGACGCCGCGTTGCAAGCCCAAACGAAGAAATATCCCGGCGTAACGATCAAAGAACGGCCTCCCACTCCGTGGTGGGACCAAGAGTGCTCCGATGTCTACACGCAAAGATCCGACGCGTTTTTGGCCTTCCAGAAGGGAGGTATACCCGACGACTATATACGGTATTCGGAGCTTTATACCAAGCTTAAAAGCCTGGTTAAAGCAAAGAAACGTGGATATTGGCGTCGGTTCGTGAACGAGACGTCGAGGGAGACATCCATGAGCACTCTTTGAAACACAGCCCGAAGAATGCGGAATCGCGTAACGGTCAACGAAAGCGAGGAGTCTTCAAGTCGGTGGATATTTGATTTTGCCAGGAAAGTATGTCCGGACTCTGTTCCTGCGCAAAACTTTGTTCGTGATACGTCTCCGGGTCACGACGCGATAGAATCACCTTTTACGATGGCAGAATTTTCAGTTGCCCTCCTGTCCTGTAACAATAACGCGCCTGGGTTAGATAGAATCAAATTCAACTTGTTGAAGAATCTACCCGGCAATGCCAAGAGGCGCTTGTTGAACTTGTTCAATAAGTTCCTGGAGCAAAACATTGTACCGCAGGATTGGAGGCAAGTGAAGGTGATCGCCATCCAAAAACCAGGGAAACCAGCTTCTGATCACAACTCTTATAAGCCGATTGCAATGCTATCCTGTATCCGGAAATTGATGGAAAAAATGATACTCCGTCGTTTAGACCATTGGGTCGAATCAAATGGTCTACTATCAGATACTCAATTTGGCTTCCGCCGCGCCAAAGGGACGAATGATTGTCTTGCGTTGCTTTCAACAGATATTCAGCTGGCGTATGCTCGCAAAGAACAAATGGCGTCTGCGTTCTTGGACATTAAGGGGGCTTTTGATTCCGTTTCTATTGACATTCTTTCGGGTAAACTTCACCGACAAGGATTTTCTCCAATTTTGAACAATTTTTTGCACAATTTGTTGTCCGAAAAGCACATGCATTTTACGCACGGCGATTTGGCAACTTTTCGCATTAGCTACATGGGTCTTCCCCAGGGCTCATGTTTAAGCCCCCTTCTTTACAACTTTTATGTGAATGACATCGACGAATGTCTGGCAAATTCATGCACGATAAGACAACTTGCAGACAACAGTGTAATCTCTGTTACAGGAGCCAAAGCTGCCGATTTGCAAGGACCATTGCAAGATACCTTGGACAATTTGTCTGCTTGGGCTTTACAGCTAGGTATCGAATTCTCTCCGGAGAAGACTGAGATAGTAGTTTTTTCTAGGAAGCATGAACCTGCTCAGCTTCAAACACAATTAATGGGTAAAACGATTTCTCAGGTTCTGGTACACAAATATCTTGGTGTCTGGTTCGACTCTAAAGGCACCTGGGGTGTTACGTGAGGTATCTGATGAAAAAATGTCAACAAAGAGTGAATTTTCTTCGTACAATAACCGGACAATGGTGGGGAGCCCACCCAGGATACCTTATAAGGCTTTACCAAACAACGATACTGTCTGTTATTGAGTACGGGTGTTTCTGCTTCCGCTCCGCAGCAAACACACATTTGATCAAACTGGAGCGAATACAATATCGTTGTTTGCGTAATAATACACTCTTTTGTTTGGCTATTCGTACACACGGACCGGATTGTAATAGAACGACCACTTTGCACGTCCGTAATATATATATATATATATATATATATATATATATATATATATATATATATATATATATATATATATATATATATATATATATATATATTATTTTTTATATATATATATATACATATATATATATATATATATATATATATATATATATATATATATATATATATATAAAAATATATATATAAATATATATATATATATATATATATATATATATATATATATATATATTATTTTTTATATATATACATATATATATATATAAATA